>NW_027279381.1:485000-496721 GCF_046629955.1 Centroberyx affinis | reverse complement strand
CAATGTCATAAATATTGTATTGAATCAGACCCTTGAGGTATTGCTGTGTTAATTGAAATTAATTATGTTTTGTGTACATAGGAGGGGCTTAGGGTATATAAGAGGCCAGCACCCATGGGTGCCTGCTCACTCTGCCTCGCTCCAGCCAGACATGGGACCAGGACTGCTGGCCTATGAGCATAGGGCCCACGTCATGGGCTTAGCCTATGTTTAGGTTTAGTGCTAGTTCTGTCTTGTCGTTTTTGTAATTTTCTCGACGCATTGTCTATTTCTTTATTTTTCTTTTCAAAACATTTTTGAGTATTTTTCATTTTTTTTGGTTGTTCTGACAACTGGACTTGTAAATACTCCACAATAAATTCCACGTGGTGCTATTGAAGCCTGCCTCAGCCTGTGCCTTCCTCTCCTATCCACTCGCCATCCCAACATACCACATAGTAAAAAACGTCAACATCTTAACAACACATGGCTTCCATACACATACACAGTTTGCACATACACATATTCAACAGTTTATACACATACACACCTGCTGACAATGGCGACATATTGCACAGCCAACATCTACATAACATGTTAGTGTTGAGAAGCTTAATGGACATAGGCAGGAATGAACGTTTATAACGGTTCAGCCCTGAATCTTCTACTGGAAGGTAAGAGCTGGAACTCTGGGTGGAGGATGTGAGTTGGATCAGACACTATTTTCTGTGCCTGTCTGATAATAGACTGCTCATAAATTGCTTGGAGGGACGAGTGTTTTTTTAACCCCCATAATTTTCATAGCAGCCTGTACCAGACGAGCGATCTGTGATTTGTACCGTCAAGTTACCATACCAGGCTGTAATACCATATCTTATAATACTCTCTGATACTGCATGGTAAAATAGTAACATGAACTTCTGCTCAACTCCATAGACCCTAAGTCTACGTAAAAAATACATCCGCTGTTGAAGTCTAGAGCAGAGACTTTCAACATGGACCCTCCAGCTGAGTGTATTATCAATATGAACCCTGAGGTACTTGTAAGAGCAGACCTGAGTGATGGATACATTGTGGATAGCCACCGGCCTAAGATCACCCACTGCCTTCGGGTCAAACACCATCTCCTCAGTCTTCTTCACATTCAGCACAAGATGGTTAGTGTCACACCATTGCACAAATCTCTCTATTTCAGAGTGGTAAGCTGATGAACTGCTGTCTCTGCGCATTAGGCCAAGGATGGGTGTATCATCTGAGAATTGAATGATATAGTTCTAAGGGGGGGTTCTTGTACAGTCCATTTGTGTACAGTGTGAAGAGGACCGGGGAGCTGACACAACCCTGAGGGGCACCAGTACTGACCTGGGCTCTGAGAGGGCATTGTTGACCCTAACATGCTGAGTACGATTGGTTAAAAAGGAAAAATACCATTTTAAAATAAAAGGATTTACACTCGTCTATGTCAATTTCTGAGTCAACATGTGAGGCTGCAGTGTGTAAAATGAGCTAAAATCAACAAACAGTAGGCGTGCATAAGCCTTGGGGTCTTCCAGGTGTTTAGTGACCAGGTGTGTGATGCTTTTAGTAGCATCATCTGTGCCACGCCTGGGGCTGGGCGATAATTCAATATTATCATTTATCGCCTTTCAGTGGAATCATATCGTGATGATATGAAGATATTTTGATATCGTGACACACATTTCTGCTGTCTGAATTGATGATGACAAGCAAATTTTACTTTCATAAACTCTCATAAAATGAGGTATGGTAGGAGTATTATTTGAATATTTCAGTTTTGTTTGACATCACACCTAACATTACCATTCGGTTCAATGAGATGAACATTAATTTGATTATTTAACGTGATTTTGCATACATGAACCATATCGTGATATATATTGATATCGAGAAAAATCCTTATGATTATCGTGATACTGATTTCAACCATATCGCCCAGCCCTAGCCACGCCCCTGCTTGTAAGCAAACTGGAAAGGGTCAAAACATTTCATGACAATGGATGTCAGTGCAACAGGCCTAAAATCACTGTTTACCTTTGGACAAGGTCTTTTGGGGACAGGTGTAATTATTGATTTCTTCCAGAGGGTGGGGATGGTGTGCAAGTCCACAGATTTTTGGAAGATGGGACACCAAGCTGATGTCAGCTCCTCTGCACATGTTTTGAGGAGAAATGCAGAGATGCCATCTGGCCCTGTGGCCTTTTTAGTACAGGTGTGCTTAAAAAAATGATTGGACCTTATAAGGGTCAGTCACCAACCTTGAATCCTGGTCAGTAACAGAGATTGTCTCTAAAACATCTCTACATTCAGAGGAGAAGTCATGAGTTTCAAATCTCAGGTAAGTCATTTAATTCATTTGCTTTTTGCAGGTCTTCAGAAGTACTGAGACATTTTTTAAGCTGGAGTCATATTAGTGATTGCCTTCATAGTGTCCCACAGTTTTTTGGACGGGGGGGGGGGGGGGGGGGGGGGAGTGAGAGAGAGAGAGATAAAGCTTTTCATTCAAGCCTTTCATAAATATTTCCATTGTCTGTTCTGAACAGCCGGTGTCTGCTTTACTGCTGCAAAGTCCCACCGCAGAGTTATTGGTGGCTGTGTGTGTGTGTGTGTGTGTGTGTGTGTGCGTGTGTGTGTGTGTCCTCACCTATGCCGAAGTGTTCGTTCCACATGGTGTGCAGGCCGATGGTGGCGTCCAGCAGCTCCCTCCTCATGTCGCTGAAGGGCAGGTTGAGTCTGAAGCTGACGCGCTCGGCGACGCCCAGCTCCTGGCAGAGCCCTCGCAGCAGCACCACGCGCTCCTCGTCCTCCCGGTTCCTGCAGCCGCCGATCAGCACCAGCCGCGGCGCCTCCCGCCCGCCCGGCCCCGGCCCCGCCCCCTTCCTGTCCAGCAGCCTGCGGAACGCCCGGATCTGCAGCCGGTGGTCCTTCTCCGGCCGGAACTGCCCCACCGACACGATGGAGTGGCACTTTCTGTCTCTTCCTCCTCCTCCTCCCTCCTCCTCTCCGCCTCCCAGCTCCTCCCACCCGTCCTCCTCCTCGTCCTCGTCCTCCAGCGGGACGTCCAGGAAGGCCCGGACGTCGCAGGGCGGGTAGACGACGCTGGTCCGGCCGGGCGAGCGCCACAGAGCCAGGATGTGGCCCAGCGTCCAGGTGGAGTTCACCATGATGACATCGCTGCAGGAGCCGGCCAGGCCGTACAGCAGGGCGAAGCAGCAGTAGTAAAACACCTTCACCACACTCAGCACCGGGTTTCCAGAGATGAAGTCAGCGTTATTGAACCTGGGAGAGAGAAAGAGAGAGAGAGGGAGAGAGGAAAAGGAGGAGGAGGAGAGAGAGAAAGGAAAAGGAGGAGGGGAGAGAGAGAGAGAGAGAGAGGAAGAGGAGAAGGAGGAGGAGAGAGAGAGAGGAAGAGGAGAAGGAGGAGGAGGAGAGAGGAAGAGGAGAAGGAGAGAGAGAGGAGGAGGAGGAGAGAGAGAGAGAGAGAGAGAGAGAGAGAGAGAAAGAGGAGAAGGAGGAGGAGAGAGAGAGAAGAAGAGGAGGAGGAGGAGGAGGAGGAGAGAGAGAGAGGAAGAGGAGAAGGAGGAGAGAGAGGAGGAGGAAGAGAGAGAGAGAGGAGGAGAAGGAGAGAGAGGAGGAGGAGAAGGAGAGAGGAGGAGGAGGAAGAGAGAGAGAGAGAGAGAGGAAGAGGAGAAGGAGGAGGAGAGAGAGAGGAAGAGAAGGAGGAGGAGGAGGAGAGAGAGAGAGGAAGAGGAGGAGGAGAGAGAGAGAGGAAGAGGAGAAGGAGAGAGAGAGAGAGGAGGAGGAGAAGGAGAGAGAGAGAGAGGAGGAGAGAGAGAGAGAGAGAGGGGAAGAGGAGAAGGAGGAGGAGAGAGAGAGAAGAAGAGGAGAAGGAGGAGGAGGAGGAGAGAGAGAGAGGAAGAGGAGAAGGAGGAGAGAGAGAGAGGAAGAGGAGAAGGAGAGAGAGAGAGAGAAGAGAGAGAGGAGGAGGAGAAGGAGAGAGGAGGAGGAGGAAGAGAGAGAGAGAGGAAGAGGAGAAGGAGGAGGAGAGAGAGAGAGGAGGAGGAGGAAGAGAGAGAGAGAGGAAGAGGAGAAGGAGGAGAGAGAGGAAGAGGAGGAGGAGAGAGAGAGAGGAGGAGGAGAAGGAGAGAGAGAGAGGAGGAGGAGAAGGAGAGAGAGAGGAGGAGGAGAGAGAGAGAGGAAGAGGAGAAGGAGGAGGAGAGAGAGAGAAGAAGAGGAGGAGGAGGAGAGAGAGAGAGGAAGAGGAGAAGGAGGAGAGAGAGAGAGGAAGAGGAGAAGGAGAGAGAGGAGGAGGAGAAGGAGAGAGGAGGAGGAGGAGGAGAAGAGAGAGAGAGAGAGAGAGAGAGAGGAAGAGGAGGAGGAGAGAGAGAGTGGATGGTTTTTAGCGATTGGACGATCTATTTATCTCCTGATACGTTTTGATACGTGATCTGAGGTTCAGGATTCAATCCAATCAGGATACAATGTAATAAATAAAAGTGACAACAAAGTCTGACTGTGCAGAATTCTGTTTATTTCTGAGCCTCAAATCTTTCCAGCGATGCCATTGGCTGCTAGAATGTAAACAACAATTTAAGAACGTCATTACAAAGTGACAATAATATAATTCGAGCAGTGATAGCCACCACGGCTGGCCTGGTGTCCAGCCCCTATGAATTTCAGCACTCTTGCTTGGAAGGTCCATCTCACTCAAAAATGGTATGTGCAACAATAACACACTGTTGTCTTCACTGCAAATTTGAAGAGTGCTGAAAACTGCGATTCACAGGGGCTGGACACCAGGCTACACCATGGCTGAACAGACGAAAACGAAAGAGAAACTCAAACTGCAGCAACAGGAACTCTAAGCCCCGCCCACACTGTGTGACTGACATCTCACCTGGGGTTCCTCTCCCTCACCACGGACAGCATGTCGGTGCTGACGGTCGGGTAGTGGACGTAGCTCGCCACCTTGCAGGCGCCCAGGTAGCGGAAGACCGGCAGGGTGAAGGCGTAACCCATCGAGTCGACGTACAGGTCGGGTACGAAGGCCGTCAGAGCCTCCCAGCCTGACACACGCGCGCACACGCACACACACACACACACATAGACAGGTTGTTCAGTTGGACGTTCAGTTATCCAACGATCTCATAGATTTAGGGCTGCAACTAACGATTATTTTCATTGTCGATTAATCTGTCGGTTATTTTCTCGATTAATCGATTAGTTGTTTGGTCTATAAAATGTCAGAAAATGGTGAAAAATGTGGATCAGTGTTTCCCAAAGCCCAAGATGACGTCCTCAAATGTCTTGTTTTGTCCACAACCCAAAGATATTCAGTTTACTGTCATAGAGGAGGAAAGAAACCAGAAAATATTCACATTTAAGAAGCTGGAATCAGAGAATTTTGACTTATTTTTCTTAAAAAATTACTCAAACAAATTAATCGATTATCAAAATAGTTGCTGATTAATTTAAGTTGACAACTAATCGATTAATCGATTAATTGTTGCAGCTCTACATAGATTCACCTGTTTTTTGGAGGTGGGGAGGAGTGAAGGGACATCCCATCAGCTCAGTTTTCTATTCTAAGGTTAAACTGTTGAAGTGGACATATTGTCATCAACTATAATGTAATTATTTTATTTGACTAAGATCATCGGCCATTTTAGTCAGGAAACAATTGATTAAATTTAATCAATTTGCCATGACTACAATCTGAATAAATTTAAAGGCTATTTTCGCTGAGAAATGGCTCACGTGTTTTGTGTCGGTTTTTGCAATCAGCGACTATTAAAGCATTATCGGAATTCTCCGATCTCAGATTTATACTGAATATTGTCCGATTCCGATTGCTGGCTGATCGATCGCGGCATCCCTACTATGAATACATTTTAAAATGCTGCGAAAATTAACACAACATTTTATCAGTGAATTAAATTCCACCTATATAGAATAGAATAGCAACTCCAAATGATGTCTGTTCACCTGCCAAAATAGAATAGACCAAATAGAAGACCAAACTCAGACAGAATTGACCGCCATTTGATCCTGATGTCTTTAGCATGGGTCCAGTGGGATTTGAACCTGTAACCCCGGCAGCGTCGGTCGGGTCGAAGTCTTACCCAGGAACATGGAGCCCATGCTCTGGCCCAGCAGGGTGAAGTGGGGGTAGGAGGCGGCCTCCACCAGCAGGCGGTGCCGCAGGAAGACGAAGGTGACGGGCCGCGGCAGCGTGATGTTGAAGCGCTGCGCCGCTCCCTCCAGGATCTGCTCCCCGCTCACTTCCTGGTCCCCGGTGTAAACCACGAAGGACACGCCGGGGTACCTGAGAGCAAAACACAGAGTCAAGTTCAGTGATTCCACTTGGTTCAAGTCTCCATGTTAAGTTTGTTTTGTTGTTGTTGGGGTGTGGCTGTCCTGATGGAGGAACACCCAGTAGGCTCCACCTGTGTTAAATAACTGTGGGGTTTATTGTTTAATAGATGTACATTATGATATGGAGAATTAGCCAACAAGGTGAAGAATTCATTTTTCAATTCACTGTGATTTTAAAGTGAAGATAAATCTGGTGAAAACTTCTCCAAAAACTTCTCAGGAACCAAGGAAAGCAGCTTGACCTCCATGCATTTTTGAGTTCATCCAGGACTAACCCACAGAGGAGCATGGGATCCTTCAACTTATTTTATTTTTATTTAATGTTTATTTGATAGGGACAGATGCATTAAGCATAGAGAACTGCACAACAATTATCCAATGCAATGCATCACTGCATTTATAGCTACTGCTAATTTCCAATGCCCGTCTCTAGAAGCGCCTTTAAAATAACAGACATAAAACATGTTCACATAAAACATACAGACACTTACATATGTATACATACATACAGTATATATACACATACATATCTGCCCCCCCCCCCGCCCCTACACTTGACTACATGATTGATTGTCCTTAAAAAATTCCTTCGATTCAATTTTAAAATGTTGACAATTTTGGTCTGTTTTGAGTTCAGTAGGCAGCGCATTCCATGTGTTAGCTCCCTTTATTGAAAAGGACGTCTGGCCAAAGGAAGTTTTCCAGTATGATACTTTACAGTTCCCTGCAGTGGTATTCCTAGTGGATAATCCAAAGGCCTGTAACGGTCGCACCATGTCGCAGAGAGGAGCCTGGCCATGTAAACACTTGTGGATAAGATTGGCGTTTGAAAATGCAATGTAGTTGTCAAAACTTAGCATGTTCAGGTCTCTCAGGATGTGACAGTGGTGTGATCTTATTGGCCTTTTGTCCAATATTTTTATTGCGCAATTGTATAACCTCTCTAGGAGTTTAGTCACTAATGAACTTGCCTGTGACCGTAAGGTAACACAGTAACTGAGGTGTGAGAAGATCACTGAGTGCATATATATTTTGGCTGCATCAAATGTTAGACAGTCTCTGATTAGTCTAAATGTGTACAGATTGAATTTTACAGTTCTACTAATTTTTTTGACATGTTTGTCAAATTTCAGGTGAGGGTCCAATGTTGGACAACTTGATTGATTGGCTGACTGTTGATCTTAACATCTAGTTCAGTTGATGTGGGCCGTCTTCTGGAAGAAAAACATATGGACACTGTTTTTTTGACATTGAGTGTCAAACATGAGTTTTCAAGCCAACGGTCTATTGCTTCCAGGTGCTTTGACAACTGGTCTGTAACTGCAATAGCTGTTTTTCCGTAAGAGTATATGACAAGAGTAAGAGTTAACACAAGAGTATATTAGTAAGTTTTGACATGACAGCAGCTAAACCCGGAGGGAAACCGTGTTTGGCTGCTGTCATGTGAAACCTGTGACCCCCCCCCCCCCTCTCACCTGGTCTGCAGCGCCCTCAGCGCGCACCACAGCACCCTCTCCCCGCCTCCCCCGGCGTGGCAGTACGGGTGGAAGAAGGCCACCGTGGGGCAGCCGCCGTCCCGGAGCCGGCGGGCCTTACGGCGGCCCTGCAGCCACGCCCGGACCCCGAACACGACCAGGACCAGCAGCAGAGTCAGGACCAGGCTCAGGTACACACACGGCAGGACCAGCGACCAGAGCAACCTGCGGTGACGTCATGATTAATTCAGACCGAGGCTCGCTCACACCGCAGTTATACAACAGGTAGTTCCGCCCAAGCAATCTGATTGGTCAACTAGACATTTAGAACGTGATCAAATCAGCACACCTAGCCGTGCTCATCACTAAATATTACTCCGCCAGATATTATCACAGCTACAATATATTTAAATATAACTGTTCAGCCGTTATGTTACTAGACACTCTGGCATCCTCCATCAGCTGTGCCGGTGAGTCGGTGACACGGCGCTACTAGCTTAAAAACGCATGTGAACTTCGGGGACGTAGTAGCTAAATCTGTCCATGGAAACAATTTTCAGCAGATATCTTAGTTACAACAAGACTGAGCTAGCGAGGCAGTTTTGTGTTTATATGTGTGGTATTTATTCAGTTTGGGAAATCCCGCGATCTCTAGAAAGCATTAGCTCAAGTTGGCTGGCTGACTCAACAGGGACTAGAAATCGTCTCTGTTGCTAGGTCGTTACTAAGGCTCAGCCTACTTGCTGGAGTAGTAAACTAGGTTCCATTACATAGGAGTCTACTGACGTGACTGACTGTTTCCCAGTTATTAGTCAGACCCCATGTATTTCCAGGGAAACGGAGATAACACTAGCAAAAAGTTTTTTTATTTTGAGAGCGAATTGCCCCACAATATGAATACATTTTGATTATATCTTTTATTTTATTGGTAACCGTTGTATAATCGCAATATTACACTTCAGTGATGCTTACGGACCTCGGCGCTTCACTGTCGTGCCAATAATGACGGTAAAGCTCACCCTCTCGTGTAATATTGCTTAATTAAACCCCGTTAGCTAGACAACAAGCCGCCGAGCAGCAGCAGAAGAAGAGGCTTATTAATGGAAAAAGTGGCTATTTATTAGAAAGTAGTTGTCAACATTGTATGGACTTGTAAACAATACTTACGACGCTCGTTAACCTCAGTTACAGATACAAGACTTTGCTTTGAAGTTAGCTAACGTTAGCTAGCTGCTAGCCTAAAGTTAGCTGTCCGTCTAAAGCCGTGAGACTTCAGTTCTCCTGGGAGACATTCCCGTTTTGACAAGCTTGTATGAGTTTAGTGAAAGACGCGAGAGTGTGTGAGCAGGTGTTTACCTTATTAAATCACAGAAACACATCGACAGGTGGTGGTGGTGGTGGTGCTCGTGTCCTGCCATTTTGACAACACAACATTACGTTTGACTCCGGAAGTGCTTGACAGCTGACTGACTTGCCGCTCTCTGATTGGCTCAGCTTTGTTGTTTACCCTGACGTCATCAGCGCGTGACTTCGGACAGCTGGAGCTTTTGACGCGACAGATGTAACGTCAAGCCTCTTCAATTTCTTTTTTATATATATATTTTTTTACTTTTTATTCATTTATTAACAAACAGCATGGTAAACAAATAACAAAAAACATAAACAGATAATGCCAGGGGATCAGAACACTGACAGAAATCATAAATCAGTTCACAAAAATGTTATATAGGGTACATCAGTTTATGGTTTTAATAGCTTTCCTATTTTTAGAATATAGGATTGTTGTAATGTATTGTTTGATTTCATTTTCAAAAATTAAAAAAGATGGTTTATGATTGGAAAACTTAGATTTATGAATATGTGATTTTGCAAGTAATAGAATCAAATTGATGATATAGTATTGATTTGCTTTGGTAGAAGTGCAAGTAAAAAAGCCAAACAATACATTTTCATAGGAAAGGGAAAATTCAGAATCAATATATTGGGAAATGAATGTACAGACATCTTGCTAAAAAATACAAGAGTGGGGACAAGACCAAAATAAATGACATAAATCTTCTGGTACCAGTTGACAAAATGAGCAGACCACATCAATGTCCTTTTTATATCTTTGTAGAAACCTTGGAGGGATAAAAACGATGAATAATTTTAAAAGATCCTTCCTCAAGCCTCTTTAATTCACTGTTACTTTATGATACTAATGACGATTTATTGCTGATCATATCCATCCTCATTTTACATTACTTTGGAAAAATGTATTGTTTGGATTCACTGAATATGACAGGAATCTCTGCTCGCAGTTCTATTTAATTAATTTGCTTATTATTTTGACCAAATTTTATATTCACAGATCCATTTGACTATTTCTTTTCTTTAGTCCCCCTGGCGTGTTTGTAATTGTGTGATTGTGATCAAGTTGTATACACAAAGTGTTGAGAACTTGTTGATATTATTGTTGTATGTATACTTATTGTAATAAAATAGTAATTAAAAAAAAAATGATACCAATGAGAACGTTTTCTAAAATTAAATGTAAGTTTTTAAATGCTACAGGAAAATATTTTGCATTTCAACTGGAATTTCCATAATTCCTGAACGCCATAAAATTGCAAAGCACTAAAAAGTCTAATGTAAACCATGATAATCATTTTAATTTTCAATCATCTGCCTTTTTTAAGATTGTCTTTTCTTGTAAACGTTCTATTTTATTTTGTCCATCTGTATTTGTAATGGCATTTCTGAATGAATCTTTAGTTTTCTGCTGAAATGTTCAAACACCATTTTATGCTTTCAATAACAATGAAACAAAAAACAGCTTCAGCTGTTTATTCCAAAATCTTGACCCTTTGCCTCCACAATTACACACTGTCACTGTCACACTACATGTGTAAGTGTGAGTGTGTGTGTGTGTGTGTTTTTTTTTTTTTGTTTGGTTTTTTTAACAGTTTCCATGTACAAACATCATGGCTTTGAAATCTTCACAATATACCAATAGGATCAGGTGCATACCAAAAAGACAGAAAAAAGACACATCAAAACAGACAAGAGATTGAAATAATATTAAATATAACAAAAAGAAAAAAATAATAACTTAAAGGGCTAGGGCTTTTTTTGTAAATCATATTCTTCTATTATACTAAAAAGTTTCATTGCGTTTTTATTTTTCATGACTTTAAGGGCTTTTATGTAAGAAATAAACTCATTATGAAACACACTAAACTGAGTGTGAGTGTGTGTAACTACAGGGTGGATCTGTTGTTCTGAAAGAGATCCAACAACAGCTGAGGGGCTTTAATAACAAAATGCTACTTATCCATTATGAAAACTAACCCTACCTCAAATTCCTCAGACAATATATCAAAAACGTGGATGAATCTATCTTCAAACACATAACTCTTTAGTGAGGAAAGCTCTTCAGATGACTCACAACTTTAATTGTATGCCATAATGTGTTGCCAGATGTTTCTGAGTGGAGGAATATGTTGGAGGTGTTCTTTGGTTTGGGATTGGTGCTTACAATGACAAAAAAAGACAAAAAAAACTCTTCTAATAAACATTTAAGAAGACTTTATTGCATAGTTAGTGTTGTTTTTGAATACGTTATTTTGAACCAGCTGTAAGGGTTTTTAATTTTTTTACTTGAGGAATACCTTGGATCTACTTCTTTTTCACTGTAACAGATAATATGCTTTACTTCAAATCATTTTTTTCATCATTTTCAAATAGTATACAGCTGTTTTTATTCTCTTCAAGTTGAGAAAACAGGTTCCAGTTCCTGTGTGTGTCTGGTCAGCAGCTGTGGTTCTCCTCTCCGTACAGGAGGTGCGTCTGGTCCTCCGTCTGGTTCTCCTCTCCGTACAGGAGGTGCGTCTGG
>NW_027279381.1:475000-482500 GCF_046629955.1 Centroberyx affinis | reverse complement strand
GATTTTCCTTAAAGTCCGAGTTAAGGTTTCCTTAAAATAAAATCAGTTGCACAAAACACCCTTAAGTCTTCTCCTTAAGGTTTCCTTAAAATGTTCACTTAAGTATTTAAGGTTTTCACCTTATCTTGGTCTTATAGTTAAGGAGTCCCTTAAAGTTAGTTAAACCGTTGCACAAAAGACCTTAGCAACCAAAGTAAGGAAAAAAACTTAAGGTACCTCTGAGTCTATCTTAACCGCAACCTGGCCGGGTTTATGGCGATAAATGAAGAAGTTGTCATATTTTTTTTGGACCTCTTGGATGGACCTCTTCACCCAGACTTCTTGAATTAATTTTCGTTGCAATTTCCTCCCACATTCGTTGTTTTCTGTTTGCTGTTATTTGCGGATTAAATTTACTTTTTGGCATGTGCTTTCTTTTATTGTATTCCTCCAGAAGTATAATCTTTTCCTCCTCTGACCAATTTGGTGTTCTTGTCTTCTTTTCTTCTGCCATTTTTTTACTATCTATAGGCCAACTCTGTGAGGCGATAACAGGTGAGGCGATAACAGGTATCACAAGCGCAAGTGCAAGCAAGCAAATGGTCTCCATGGAAACTGTAGAATTTTACCGCTGTAAAATCTCTTTCAATGCAGTAAATGCCTTAACATTTTTCCTTAACTAAGGAAACCTTTTAAGGGATTCTGTGCAACACCCTTAAGTAAGTCCCACAGCTAAGGAGAAATTAAGCCTTAAGTGTCAATGGAGAAAATTTAAGGTGTTTCGTGCAACCCGCCCCTGTCTCCCTTCATCTCTGCTTAAAGTCACAATGAAATGAAAAATTCTCAAACTTTCCAGCTCATTCTATTATCTTCATATCATACATCTACATGCCAATTTATGCCAAAAAAAAAGACAAAAAATTTATTTTCTTGTCTATTTATACCAAAATCTCATTACTTTTACTTCCTGGAAAACAGAAAATCTTTAGCGGTGACATCATCGTGTACCAAGAGGCGACATATAAATTCCAACCAATAAAACATCACAGATTTTTTTTTAACAGCCCTCCACTCCTCTCATCAAATCAAACTGCCTTTCTCTCCCTAACTGATCTCCCATTGGTTTAGACTTTTGATTGATCCCTGCCAGCGTTATGCCCCGCCCCATAATCCTGCTTCAACAGGGGAAAAAAACATCACATTAAGGTAAGCAAGACGCTCTCCAAACGCCGTTTCACTGTGACTTTTAACAGGTGAAATGAATAATAGATCACAGCTTCCACCTGGATCCACCCGGACAGTTTCAGACCGCCCAGAAAAAAACAACAACAAAGGAGGTACCTGAGTTTGCGGATGTCGTTGGACAGAGAGGACAGCAGGTTGTAGGAGACGTCCAGGCTCTGCAGTCTGGGCAGCAGGTACAGACTGCAGCCAGGAGACACACAACACGTCACACAGCTGAACTGACTAAACACTGTCTGTCTCACTCACTGTACAGGACAGCTGTAGTTCTTTACTGAACCTGGACAGACTGACTCCCATGCTCCAGTCTCATTAAAACCCTTTATCAGTCGCTCCTGGACAGAGCTATGGATAAAAATGATTTTACTTTAAATCCTCATTACTAGAAACCCAGCTCTAGCACTAAGAATTTCAGCCTATATTCATACCTTTTGTAATATTCTTATTATTTAAAGTCTGCTCAAGAGCTTTTTAGTCTAGCTTTTACATCTTAACTCCTTGTCCACTGACTGTTTCCTAACTGTACAGCAATGTCATGTCCATATTCTGTATCTGCCCGTTCCAACTCTTTCTTGAAGCTCTAGCTGCTTATATTGAATGAAATATTCAAATTCAAGACACCATGTTTTTATGGCTGCACCATTACATCAAATGGAAAAAAATCTAGATGTTTGTGCATCATTATATACACATCTTGACTAGAATTTAAAATAAAGTTCTGTGGGTTTGAACAAAGCTTGGCCATGCAACCTGCGTTTGTAATGATGGAGCCAGTGGCGGGGCCAGCAGGGAGGAAGAGGTTAATCAGAACATTTTAAGTTTTTCTTTATTTTTATGTTTGTCCCCGTATCTAGCTATTATCTTGCTTTAATCTTGTCTGTAGTGTTTCCTTAGTTTTATTGTGTCTTATCAAAGTCTGTGAAGCACTTTGTGTTACATTTGTCTGTATGAAAAGTGCTATACAAATAAAAATTGATTGATTGATTCTACTGGAGAGACATTTCAAATTCCTGGTTCCTGGTCCACAAACCAACCCAGCTGACACACAGATTGTTTTTTCTTCTCATGTATTGCTGGTACAGAAGTGGACTGGATATAATTTATCCCACCACTATAATTGGAGAGCGGTTTGTGTGTCCCACCATGGAGGAGAGGAGAAGAGAGGGGAGAGGAGAGGAGAGGAGAGGAGAGGAGAGGAGAAGAGGAGAGGAGAGGAGAGGAGAGGAGAGGAGAGAGGAGAGGAGAAGAGTAGAGGGGAGAGGAAAGGAGACAAGGAGAGGAGAGGGGAGAGGAGAGGAGAAGAGGAGAGGAGACAAGGAGAGGGGAAAGGAGAGGAGGAGAGAGGAGAGGAGACAAGGAGAGGAGAGAGGAGACAAGGAGAGGAGAGGAGGAGAGAGGAGACAAGGAGAGGAGAGGAGAGGAGAGGAGAGGAGAGGGAAGGAGAGGAGACAAGGACAGGAGAGGAGAGGAAAGGAGACAAGGAGAGGAGAGGAGACAAGGAGAGGAGGAGAGGAGACAAGGAGAGGAGAGAGGAGAGAGGAGAGGAGACGAGGAGGAGAGGAGAGGAGAGGGGAGAGGAAAGGAGACAAGGAAAGGGGAAAGGAGAGGAGGAGAGAGGAGAGGAGACAAGGAGAGGAGAGAGGAGACAAGGAGAGGAGAGGAGGAGAGAGGAGACAAGGAGAGGAGAGGAGAGGAGAGGAAAGGAGAGGAGACAAGGACAGGAGAGGAGAGGAAAGGAGACAAGGAGAGGAGAGGAGACAAGGAGAGGAGGAGAGGAGACAAGGAGAGGAGAGAGGAGAGGAGACGAGGAGGAGAGGAGAGGAGAGGGCATAAGGAGAGGAGACAAGGAGAGGAGGAGAGGAGGCAAGGAGAGGAGAGGAGACAAGGAGAGGAGAGGAGGAGGTTATAAACTCTAGTATAATTTACTGTTGTGGGTGTCAGAACCAAATTGTCCCCCCACAGCCACAGTAACAGTGGAGCAGCCTGCAGCGCCCCCTGGTGCCTCGGTCTTACTCTGCAGGCAGGCAGGAGATCCTGCAGAAGGACAGGATCAGAGTCTGCAGTCTGACCAGGCGATGGACGCCTGCAGGAAGCTGCTGCAGAGGGTTGTCCCGCAACTTCAACACCTCCAGCTGGGACAAGTCATACAGCTGAGAGAGAGAGAGAGAGAGAGCAGACAGCAGAACCACTGACAACGTGAAAAACAAAAAAAAGAGAGAGAGAAAGAGATAGAAAGAAACAGACAGACAGGCAGGCAGTAAATATATTGGATATGAGTAAAAGACGTTCCTCTCACCTCCACAGGGAAGACAGACAGGTCATTGAAGGACAGGTTGAGGTAGACCAGAGTCTGAGACAGAGGACTCAGGTCAGGGAGATGGGCTACAAAGTGGGCCTGTGGACACACACACACACACACACACACACATACAGAAATATATTTGTATTACTTGTGTACTTTTGAAGACCTTCCATTGTCAACATTCATTCCCTAACTTCTAACCGTAACCCTAAAACTAATTCTAATCTGAATCCTAAACCCAAATCCTAATCAAATCCTTTAAGAAGTGAGGATGGGAACACACACATACACACACACACACACACACCTTGAGGCTGAGTGCCCTGCCTCCCTGGGACAGACAGTCCAGTATGGCCAGTTCAGACGGGCTGATGGATTCTCCGAGCGGCTGGAAGGGCGACCGGGTCCGACGGGAACCCTGGAAGAACCTGGTGGTGACCGAGTTCAGGATCACCTCCGATCCTGCTGGAGAGAACGACTTTAAAGCTGCTCTGGACTTTAATGAAACACACACACCCATCTCTCAGTCTACATCACACAGAGCAGAGTATCCCATCCCCACTAACTGAGCCGCTGTAGTTTCTCCCTGTTTGTCCAAATTAAATTCTGCTGTCAGTTTGCTCACTGGTGGGAAATCTTCTCCGTAATAAATGCCAAAAAATTAACACAAAATGTATTTTCTTGTGTTTTTATATCAAAATCTCATTCCTTTTCCTTCCTGGAAAACAGTGTATCTTTAATAGTGACATCATGCTGCACCAGGAGGCGTAAATAAAAAATCCAACCAATAAAACATCACAGATTCTTGAACAGTCCCGCCCCTCTGCCCCTCCCATCAAATAAAACTGCCTTTCTCTCCCTAACTGATCTCCCATTGGTTTACACTTTTGACTGATCCCTCCCTGCATTATGTCCCGCCCCAACATCCTGTTTCAACAGGAAATACATCACATTAAGGAAGCAAGATACTTCCAAAATGCCGTTTTCCATCAACTTCCATTAATGAGAAATGCAAAAATGCTAACAATAGTACAATGAAACAGTAACTCTTTTACCTGGGCATCTGTTGTCTGGTTGGTGAGGAACCTGCTGAGTCTCTGCTGGCGGCCAGAGGTCGAGCTCCAGCCTGGGGCCGGCAGCCTGCAGACAGCTCCACCTGCTGGCCTGCTGGGCCTGGACCTCCATGTGGATCAGCGCTGCCAGTTCTGACGGACAGACATATGATATGAGAATATACCAAAAACTAGGAAATATGTGCAGTATGGAATGAGTTCTGGTAATATCAATATATAACTGTAGTGTGCCTCAGCCAGCTGGTTCACCAGTCAAGTTCCCACAGCTGTAAAGAGAGTAAAGTTTGATTTGTCCAAACAGTTCCTCTTGGGGATGGAGTCAAAGTGCAGCAGCACTTCAGCAGACAGTAAAGTGTGACTCCACCTGTAGCCCCTCACTGCAGAGCCAGTGAACGCACCACAGAGCAGCTGGCGGCGTGGTATCCTGCAGCGGGGCTCCGGCAGGCCCTCGGGGGCCAGGAGCCGGCGGGACGGCTCGGCCTGCCGGCTCCGGTGCAGCTCGGTCAGCAGCAGGGACACCAGCTTCTTGTAGTTGCAGCGGGACAGAGCCGCTGTCCTCAGGCCCTGCAGAGACCGGGAGCCGCGCCGGACGCCGTGACGGCTCTGGAGGAAGTCGTTGAGGCAGAAGCTGGGCGGCGGCGGGATGAAGCGAGGGTCTGCAGGGTCACAGCGTGACAGGGTTATTACTGAAGTGAATTTTGATATTATAAAATTGTAGATACATTTACTTCAATTTTAGGTGTGTGCTTGCTATAGTCTTGTTGACTAGGTAAGGTCTAGACCAGTGGTTCTCAACGTGGGGTCCGGGAACCACCAGGGGTCCTTGAGGGGGTTCCAGAGGGTCCCCAGTAAATTGATGAATTGTTAAACTTCACCATTATTTCATTTACAAGAAGTTAACACAATTATAGAATGTAGAAGAATGACTGTTTTGATCATAGTTTCTGTGTTATCTCTCTACCTACAATACAGATAGTCTTGGAATTCTGGACAAAATCATATCTAACAATAAATATAGTCTCAGATTTGGGTTTGAGAGACAGAATCTCATTAAATGGGGGTCCATGGCCTTACTAGTGGCTTATGGCATTACTAGTGGTTGCTACAGTGTTACTAGGTGGTTGCTAGGTGGTTACTAGTGGTTGCTACAGTGTTACTAGGTGGTTGCTAGGTGGTTACTAGTGGTTGCTACAGTGTTACTAGGTGGTTGCTAGGTGGTTACTAGTGGTTGCTACAGTGTTACTAGGTGGTTGCTAGGTGGTTACTAGTGGTTGCTATAGTGTTACTAGGGGGTTACTAGGTGGTTGCTAGGTGGTTGCTACAGTGTTACTAGGTGGTTGCTAGGTGGTTACTAGTGGTTGCTAGAGGATTAAGTGTATATTTTAACAGGCAGGTAAAAGGACAATCAAAGGGAGCAGCTGATAGATAGATCAGCCTTTTTTGACATTTATTTATCCAGGAAAAGTGGACTGACCAAAAGTGGACTGGTCCCACAGAACAGCCACAGTGTTCCTTCAGTAAACAGAGTGAAGGTCACCTGTGTGGAGGAAGTGCAGCAGGGGGATCCTGGGCAGGAGGCGGGGCGGTTTACAGGGGAAACCCCCAGTCAGTCTGTCCATCACGGGGGAGCAGGTGCAGGTGTCGTCCTGCAGGGGGGTGGGCGGGGCTGCCCTCGGTGCGGGGCTGTCCACCTCCTGCCTGCTGGACCTCGTCCCGTCTGCATCACTCAGACACAGGGGGGGTGGCTGTTTAACTGTGGAGAGTGAGGTGAGAGCAGATAACAATCTACCTTTTATTATACCATATTCTGTGGTCAAATCATGTTTTTTCCAACTTATTCTTATCTGCCAAGAACTTAGAAACAGTAATTCATGCATTCATCTCATCCCGGTTAGATTACTGCAATGCGCTCTTCTCCTGCCTCACACAACTAAACCTCATTAAACTTCAGCTGATTCAAAATGCAGCAGCCAGACTCAAACCAGGTCCAACAAGAGAGAACACATCTCACCGCTTTTAAAATCACTTCATTGGCTCCCAGTCCGTCTTAGAATAGATTTTAAAATTCTAATGATCACTTTTAAGGCTCGTAGAGGGTTAGCTCCAGAATATATAGCTGACCTCCTGAACTCCTACAAGCCCAACTGCAACCTGAGATCCTCTGACAGGTCGTTCCTGGCCATTCCTCGGTCTAACCTTAAAACTAAAGGTGATCGGGCCTTTTCTGTTCGGGCCCCTCAGTTATGGAATGACCTGCCAGAGGAGATCAGGGAAGCTAACACATTGTCTTCTTTTAAGTCACTTCTAAAAACTCACTATTTTAGACTTGCTTTTTATTGATTTTACTGTTTGTTTTTTGATTCTACTGTTTGTTTTATTATCTTTTGTTGTATTTTATCATAAAAATTGTATTTACTGTTTGCCCATTGCCTTTTTTCTAATTGTATGTAAAGTGCTTTGTACCTTGTTTTGAAAAGCACTATATAAATTAAGGTATTATTATTATTATTATTGTTATTATCATTATTATTATTATTTCAGCCTTGAAAATGTCATTATATTGTGACCCACCTGTCTTAAAGGGGCAGTAAGAAACATTTTACCTGTCCCATAGTACAAAATGACCATAACATGTTGGCATGCCAAAGACTTGTGTAGGATAAGTATCAGTGCTGTTGCAATTCCTACTGCTCACCAATAGAGGACGATAGCAGTCACTCTGTAGATTGCTGAATTGCCCTTTAAGTTATGAAGCAAAGTATGGCACAAAACAATCTGCTGCATGTGAAGCCATTTTGGAAGACAGCTTGGTCTGTGCATCCTTTTTGATCCTCTCTTCATAATTATTCAGTTCTCTTTGTCCCCTAACGCCCTGCTAACATGTTTCATCAGGTTTCATCAAGG
>NW_027279381.1:402500-470000 GCF_046629955.1 Centroberyx affinis | reverse complement strand
ACATGCAATGAATTACATACAAAGGATCAATAAAAGATCAAAAATTTAAAATATATATTAATGTCTTACAAAGAGATAACTGTACCAATGTCTCCACAGCTGGGATTGGTAGCGTATAGTACTAAACCTTATGTTTGATAAGACCAAGATGATTTCATTTACAGAGTCATTAATCCGGCAGATACATTTATACATGAGATTTCTTCAAACAGCTTGGAAAGTATTGACTCCTGCAGCTACAAACATTTCACCTGCACTACACCATCTAGGTCTGTTAAGTAATATTCTCATGGCATCATTATAAGCTAGTCTCTGTAAGCTTGCTTTTTTGTAGTTTGACCACAGTGTGCAGTATAGAGTGGTGTACATTATGCTCAACAGAGACACCTTCACTCCATCTGGACACATGCTAAACTTGTGTGAGAGAATGTTTGCTTAAATCCACCCTAACTGTTAAAAGCAGCTGTTGGTGATCTTCCTTGCATTGTAGTAGTGTTTTTTTGTGTGTTTTTATTCTTGGTGGATAACTGGCCAATCAGAGACGAGATATGACCAGATATTTCCCAGCAGCTACAACAGAGTTTGATGTGAGAAAACGTTTCAGGATGTAAAACCTCAGCGGTAAACGTCAGGTTTTGGTGTCAGTCTCTCAGAATCAAAGAGCGAGGGCTTCTTTCTAGAGCCGCCATTTTGCACCGAGAGACGTTCAACAATCATACAGGGAGAGACCCATCGTAGAAGAGGAGAGAGACCAGTTTCTCCACCACAGGAGCAGGAGAGAGACCAGAATGCACTGCAGGTTGGGTTCTGAGTAAGGGGGGCGCGGCCACGATCATAGACACGCCCCAGTGTGTTTGTGAACTAGCTATTTATCTGTCCGTACACCCAGCTTTAATTGGAAGCCACAGATTCACACCCCTCCTCTAGAAGTTGTCTAAAGGCATTCTGGGAAATGTAGGAAATCAGCAACTGCAGCAGAAGCAGACGAGGCAGGCTGAGGGAAAGTGGCTTCACCAAAAAACGAAATTACAACACCTCATCACTAAATAACTCCTGGAATCAGAATCAGAATCAGAAATGCTTTATTGATCCCCGAGGAGAAATTGGGTTACATTGCAGTTGCTCACATTCTAGAAGAGAAATATATATAAGCATGGAGAAATTATAAGAAAAATAGAAATAAGAAAATAAGAAATATGTAAAATATGTGCATTATACTACAATATATAACAATAATAATATAGAAATAAGAGAAATAAGAAATATGTAAAATATGTGCATTATACTACAATATATAACAATAATAATATAGAAATAAGAGAAATAAGAAATATGTAGAAATATGTGCATCATACTCCAATATATACAACAGTGTAAATAATTAAATAATTATTGCACAGTTGAATTATTGCACAAAATTATTACCAAATTGAATTGAATTGAGCATGGCAGATTGATAACTCATTGATGCAAAAATATCATGAGTGGATCAAGACAGGAACATTCACATGGTTCAGTTGCGGAGGATCAGTGAGTGATCCTCAGGTCAGTTATCTTCTAGATTTGTAAGTGACAGGTTAAAGTCCTTCCTAATAAATCCCCATCACTCATCACCACAATTACAATCAAATCCAACCAGGATCACATGATAAGCCAACGGTCTTCTCTTCCCAAAATAAACACACGGGAACGGAAAAAAAAAAAAGTGATTTGCATGGAGCTTGTTGTTTGTGGCCCTGGCAGTTTATTTCCATATTCCTACTGATGATTTTAGTGATTGTGCTCACAGTTACTCCCTGTGGAAACAGAGGGACTGGGTCTGTTTCAGTTTTTTACACAGTAGAGCAGATTATTGTCCCTCCCAGTTTAGATAAAGTCACTGGTGGAATCTGTAAACTTCAGTTTGATGATTGTATTTCTGATATAAGATCGGCTGTTAACCAAAGTAGCTGATACCCCTAAACCTGTGTAGTGACAGATAAGATGAAACTTTATTGATCCCTGTGGGGAAATGAGGTTGTTGCAATAGAAAACTAGCAGAGGTGGGGACTCGAGTCACATGACTTGGACTCCTGTCACAGTTGTAATTGCTTGAGACTTGACTTGGGTTCTGGTGACTTGGGACTTGACTCTGACTTGTACTCTGATGACTTGAAAAGGTTTCTAAAGTCTTGACTTGAGATCTTGTGTTTGTGTAAATGACTTAGATTGAAAGTGATGAGATTTGTTCCAGCAGACGACTGAATTTAAATTCTGTTTTCTGAATTTGTATGGAATGATTGAATTTATTGAAGTTGAAACTGATTATAGAAATCAAACTCATGATGCTCTTATCAAGTTTTTATCCTATTAAAACCATATTGCATTGAAAAGTCCTAGATATTTAGTTTTCTTTAAGATATTAAATTGATACTGGACTCTTGATTTGTTCTGACTTGCTGTTCTACATTTAGACTTGAGACTTGATATTAATGACATGGACTTGACTTGGACTTGACTTGGTAATCTACATTTAGACTTGGGACTTGACTTAAGACTTGTGCCTTAAGACTCGAGACTGACTTGGGACTCAAGTGAAGAAGCTGACTTGGTCACACCTCTGGAAACTAGAATATTGATACGCAAATAGAACATAAAATAGACCAAAAAAAAAACAAAACGGTAGAAACAAGAAAAGGAGGTTACACTTTACAATAAGGGTCACTAAGTTAAGGTTAGTTAATGCTTAATAAGCATTAACTAACCCTTAATTAACAGTTAACTAATGTGTAATTTACTAATGGTGTTCATGTTAACTAAGGTTTTCATTTATACATTATTTAATAGTTTATAAACATGACTATTAAATAATGTATTAATTAATACCTTAGTTAACATGAACACCATTAGTAAATGATTACCAGACACATTAGTGACCTGTTAATAACTGTTATTAACTTAGTGACGCTTATTGTAAAGTGTTACCAAAAAGTAAAAGTACAAAAACAAAAACAAATAGCCGACTGAAGAATAAAGAGAAATGAGAAAAGGAAGTGAAGCCAACAAGAAAACTAGAAGAATAGTGGAAAAGAGTGGAGGAGCTGCAGCGACTGGCGGCCATCTTGGAATAACTCCTCTCTGAGCCGCACAGCACATGTTATGACAGCTGATAGATATACAGATGATAGCTGTCCAGAGCCTCAGTCTGTATGTCATCAGACTGTGAATCAGCGGTTTGTTCATGGCTATGATCGGCTGATGAATGTTAAGAAGTGGAGTGAGTGTTAAAGGTTGCAGTGATTAAACTGTTCTGAGATCCATTTTAGGCGATGAGGCGAGTTTCATTTCTGCTTCTGACCTCACTGCGGTGTTCCCTTCTCCGGCCACGCAGCGTTAGGTTTACGCTCTTTTGGAGTTGTGGTGTCACTCGGCGTGTCACACTTGGTCTTACTTTGGTGAAATAAGCACAAACTCTGACACAGGAATATCACCATGAAACGGAACTTTAATTTTATCCCTAAACTGTCCTTAACTTCTCCATTACAGAAACATTAATTAACCATTAAAACTAACACAGCTTTAAAAAAGTAAGGTTAGTATCATGGGTTTTGAAGGGATTTATTCATGGTTGATTCCTGGAGACTCTAGTAATTGAGGGATTTTTCATGCCTTTTGTGCAGGTTTACAGGTTATTAATGAGTAATTCATGGAAAGTTCTCAGTCTCCCTGAATTTGACATTAAATTTGAAAGTAAGGAGTCAAGATGATGGGGGAGTTTAAGGGAGTTTAAGGGGGTTTCGATGGGATTTCCTCCATGAATATCTCCCTTAATTCATTTGAAGGGGATTTTGCAAGAATTAAGGGATGAATGTAATGAAAATATAAGGTTATTTTAAGGGATTACTGGTTCGTAGAGAATCCAGTTCAGATCAGGTTCCTCCACTGGTAAAGGATTATGGTCCAACGGCAGGAACTGGACTGGATGTTTTCACCTGAGAAGTTTCGCTTCAGTTTAGCAGCTGAAACACTTCAGTTAAGGTTAGAGTTCAGTGTAGGCAACTAAAGCTTCGGCTAACATGAGGGTTTTGTTCATGGTTAAGTAAGACCACCAGAACTTTATGGCTCTTACTCTCGTTGTTCTCTGCTGACTAGATCCTTGCTTGTGTTGTATCAAAATCTCATGTGTATGTCGCTTTGGATAAAAGCGTCTGCCAAATGGGAAACTGTAAATTGTAAGACAAACTTCAGTAGAAAACCTGCTGTCATGAGTTGGGAATTGAATCCAGGATATTAGAAACCACCGTGCTCAACGTCAAACTACTTCCTCATGTTTTTCTCTCACTTTTCATGCACTTGCCGTGTTATTTGCCTTTTAAAGTCATCCTGCTCAGTTCAGACAATGCAACATTTCCTCTTGTCTGATCTCAGCAGGCTGCTCTTACTCAAGAGGTGGAACAAGTTAAATTACTCATCTAGGCTATATAAAAACAGCTAGACACCTCCGAGCTGCCGGTCTATTGGTTCAGAGAGTCGACTCGTCTCTCCGCCTCGCTGTGACGCTCCGCTCTCTCTTAACGCCCTCTCTCTCTGCCGCCATTTCTACACCTCTTCACACCCACCTAAGAGGATCAGCTCAAACTATGCTGCACGCCAAAAAAGGATGTGCAAGGGTGCACACACACACACACACACACACACACACACACACACACTGTGAGTCATCACGCTGCAGTAAAGCGTCCTGTCCGTCATGTGAGCAGCACTTCTCAGAATTGCTTCACAGATTCAGATTCCTCATTGCATCTGAAACCTTTTCCTTCCAGCTTCTTGTGAAACGAGACGCCGACCATTTGAAGCCAGAAACACATTAACACATTATCACATTAACAGTTTAACACATTAACACATTAACACATTAACACATTATCACATTAACAGTTTAACACTTTAACACATTAACACATTAACACTTTAATGCATTAACACATTAACACATTATCACATTAACAGTTTAACACTTTAACACATTAACACATTAACACATTAACACTTTAACGCATTAACACATTAACACAGTAACACATTCAATCAGTCAATCAAACTTTATTTATATAGCACCTTTCAAACAAATCAAATGCATTCAAAGTGCTTTACAAGCGATTGACAAAACGTAGGATGTTAAAAATGGATTTAGAGACTAATGCACACCAAAACAACCAAAAAACCCCAAAAAGTTAATTGAATAAGACAACAATAAAAGATGGGTAGTTGAGATAATAAAAGATAAACAATAAAAGATAATACAAGCAATAAAAATAACATAAAAAATAAAATTATGAAATACTACACAAACTAAATTGATTATAGTAAAACAGTAAAATGTTAATAAAATAAAATAAAATAAATAATAATGATCAACAGTGAAATGTTGATAAAACAAAATAGAAAAAAATAATAATAATGATAATAAATAAAATAAGTATAAATAAAATTATAAAACACTACATAAAAGCCAGACTGAATAGATGGGTTTTTAGTTTAAGTAGACACACACACACACACACACACACACACACACACAGTCATTAGTATACATACATCCTCAAACACCTGATCAATCAAAATAAAAGTGAAAGTGGGTTTTAATATTATTCTTAAAATTATGGTGTTACTCGTCAGCGTTTAAAGCAATGATGTCATTAAGTGAATCTGGTGATCTGGCTTTGAGTAATCCATCAGTGCTATAGATTATTGTGCAGAATCAATAAGTGGTCAGATTACAGGACGGAAGACAAGCTGGAAGAGCAATAAAAAGAAACAAAGAAACTCTTCTCTGACAGGCAGGAAGTGACTGGCAGAGCTGCTGAGACTGTGAGGCGCCACACAGTGGGAGCAGAGGGCATTACAACACTGACAGATACAGACAACAGACGGACAGACAGACAGACAGTCAGTCAGTCATTCGCAGGCTGATGATGTTGTCTTGTGTGGTTTCAGGTCCCGCTGCAGATTCAGGCTCCAACATGGCCGCCGCCACACCCATCTCTCCGGAAGAGCTGGAGGAACTGAGAGAGGCTTTTGCCAAGATTGGTAAGAGAAGCTGACAGGAACATAGGAGTGACTCATCATGATCCGCCTCACACCAGGCCTTCTCCTCACACCTAACCAAACTGTTAGTTATTGAATAAAATCTAGATAAAAGGTGACAAAGAAAGAAACCCCCCGAATAATATAATGTAGAGACACTCAGGGTGAGGGAAATGTGCCTGGGTTATAAAGCAGAATAACCAGAGGTGGAAAGAGCAGACTGTCCTGCTCAAGTAGAAGTACTGTTACTTTGTTGATATTTTACTGAAGTAAAAGTACTGGTGTAAAAATCTCCTTCAGTAAAAGCAGTGGTGGAAGAAGTACTGAGAGCTTTTACTTAAGTAAAAGTAGCAATACAACAATGTAAAGATACTCCATTACAAGTAAAAGTCCTGCATTCAAAATCTTACTTAAGTAAAAGTACATAAGTATTGGCAGCAAAATGTACTTCGAGTATCAAAGTAAACATACTCATTATGCAAACTGTCCCCATTTAGAGAGTTATATTTTTCATAAATTATTGGAATATTAATACTGATTTATTGACATGCATGTACATGTAAGCAGCATTTTAAAGTTGTCAACGTGAAGCTAATCTTAACAATTTAGCTATACTTTTGGGTAGTCTAATCTATAACAATGCTATTTTATAGTTATTTTATAAAGATGATCAAATGTTTTAAATATAAAATATTGATCTGAAAAGTAACTAGTAACTATAGCTGTGAAATAAAGGTAGTGGAGTAAAAAGTACAATATTTCCCTCTAAAATGTAGTGGAGTATAGGTACAAAGTAGCATAAAATGGAAATACTCAAGTAAAGTACAAGTACCTCAAAATTGTACTTAAGTACAGTGCTTGAGTAAATGTACTTAGTTACTTTCCACCACTGAGTAAATTAAAATGTCCTCAGAGTGAAAGTTCCTGAGTTCCTCTTTAGAACAGAGAACGTTGTCAGCTGTGATCTTTTCCATGTGATTCTAAAAGGAGAGAGGACAGAGTTCACACTAGATTCTTTTCACTGGAAACATTAGAAATGAGAAAATAAAGTGCAGAAACAAAGTAAAGTCAGATTCCTCTTCTCACTGTGAATGGATCCACAGTTTGTCAGTTTACGTTGATCCAGTTTCTGTTGCTGGTGCAGAGACACACGATCCCTTCTGACTTAAGTAAAAGTAAAATGACTGACTGTGAAATTAGGCTGCTTCCCCCTTGTCTGACCTTTGACCCCCTCTCCCCTCCAGACGTGGACAACAACGGCTTCATCAGTAAGGATGAGCTGAACGAGCTCTTCAGAGCCGCCAGCCTGCCGCTGCCGGGCTACAGGATCCGAGAAATCGTCCAGGAGCTGACCAAGACCAGCGACCAGCTCACCTTCGATGAGTTCACCAACGTGAGTTCAGACGTCAAACCAGACGAGACGAATCCACCAGGCAGAGCACAGAGAGCAGACCAGGACACAGGAAGGGACTGACTGCTGTGTTTTCAAATACGACATCTTACTGTCAAACTAACAAATTCAGCCAACTCACAGATTGACGTTTTAGTTCTACAAACATTTCTCAGAGACAGAAATAATCTGATTGGTTGAGTTAAACCTCAGTGGGCGGAGCCAAAGAACTGCAGTTTTTCACAGCGAAAGTTAGCTAGCTAACTGGCAAACTTCAATGGCAAAGAAGAAACTCTGGTCAAAATATAAATAAAACTAGAAGGGCACTCGGAGAGCGCAGACCTCCGCCAAGGTTCGTGCAAAATTTAATGGGTTCTTCCTTGGCCCATGCTGCACCCTTCCACCAGGTTTCATGAAAATTGGGCCAGTAGTTTTTCCGTAATCCTGCTAAAAGACAAACAAACAAACAAACAAACAAATGGCACCGAAAACATAACCTCCTTGGCGGAGGTAAATATAAATGGCAATGACGTCTTTCTTCAGTCACTCATGATGTTGGAAAGTCAACAGGCTAGCTAACTAGTTTATTTAGCTAAAGGCTAATGGCTTATTTGAACTTGGAAGTTAAGCAAGCTAACTCATTAGCTAAACTAGCTAAAGGTTAATATGGCTCGTTGGAACTTGGAAAGTCAGCTAGCTAACTAGCTAACCTAGATAACGTATGGATAGTTATGCTGCATTCCATTTACCTCGGAAGTCGGAAGTCGGAGCTGGGAATGACGTCACACCCGAGTTGACCGCGTTCCAGTACAAGAAGTCGGAAAACCGATTAGTTTTTTTTATTTCACAGGGTGGGGGGAAGTGGGGTTTTCTCTGGCCAGGTTAGCCATTGTTAGCAATACCAGTTGATAACAACGCATTACGCGGTATTTTGCGATTACAAACACTGTAGCAACATGTCCACAGATAGAAGTTGGACAGTACTGTGTGTACGACTGATTTCATGAGACACAAATAAGACAGAAGTACTAATAAACAGTACATTACTACAGCTTAAGGCGTGGAGCAGCCATCTTGGATTTTGAGGTCAGGGTTGGTGAGGTTCTTCCGACTTTCCGTTTCTGAAATCCGACTTCAGGGGGCGTTCCAGTTGAAATTTCCGACTGGGAACTCGGAAATTCCGACTTCCCAGTTAAAATGGAACGCACCATTAGTAGCAGAACTAGGCTTCCTCCCCTCTTGTATCCAGAAAAAATTTGGTTCTTTGGCTCTGCCCACTGAGGTTTAACTCAACCAATCAGATTATTTCTGCCTCTGAGAAACATTTGTAGAACTAAAACTCTAATCTGCCTCACACTTTGCAGAAAGACTGAAAAACAAAAAGAAGGTGGAGGGTGGTTTAACAAAGTATGAACTATGAAACAATATGAATCCCCTTTAATGCACATAAAATCTAGCAGAAATGTGGATGTGATGCTCAGACACACAGTGTAACACGCGTGTTCCTGCTGTCTGTCAGATCGTCCACAACCTGAAGAGCAGTGAGGTGGCCAAGACCTTCAGGAAAGCCATCAACAAGAAGGAGGGGCTCCGTGCTGTGGCAGGAACCTCCGAGCAGTCTGGCACCCAGCACTCCTACTCAGGTGCACACACACACACACACACACACACACGTCACACTTCTCACTTCCCTCTGCCAAATCAAGCATCCATACTTCTCCATACTAAATGGGTCACCAAACCCAAACATGTGCACAGTGCAAATCATACATCCACATTAACATAGTTATCATCCGCATGACAATAGGTGTATTTTCAAATCTAACTATATAACTATTCCCTCATTCCACTGCCTTCCTTCAGCAGCTCATTAGAAGACATACTTTAGGATTACTGCTTCTTCTGGCCCTGTGACCACACATACTGTAGATTTCTGTTGTTATTGTGTATATTGTGATGTTTTAAACTCATTAAGACTCATGTTGTTTGTTTATTGTGGTTATATTTTTACTATTTGTACAGACTGAATATACTGTGTGAATATAGCCTACTGTTGCCTCTTTGCCAGGTCGTCATTGTAAATGAGAATTGGTTCTCTATTACTTACCGAGTAACACTTTACAATAAGGGTAAATTAATTAACAGTTAACTAATGTGTCTGGTAATCATTTACTAATGGTGTTCATGTTAACTAAGGTATTAATTTATACATTATTTAATAGTCATCTTTATAAACTATTACATTATTTTATAGTCATCTTTATAAACTATTAAATAATGTATAAAGTAATACCTTAGTTAACATGAACACCATTACCAGACACATTAGTTAACTGTTAATTAAGGGTTAGTTAATTATTATTATTATTACCTTTATTTAAACTCGAGAAAATCATTCAGGGCTGGTCCTCATTTACAATGATGTCGAGTATAAAAGATATAAATAATAATAAAAATACAATAGTATGTTAATAGGTTAGTTAATGCTTATTAAGCATTAACTAACCCTTATTGTAAAGTGTTACCAAAATACGTTTTGGAGGGAAGTTATGTTATTCATTAAAGCAAAATATATCTGCTGCCTCTAGGTTTCTTCTTCCATCAAGTAAAACAGCCTGGAAAGAGAAAATAAAAAATCATTTGGTGTTAAAGTTCACCGTTCTTCACATTCATGCCTGCAGCAGGGCATCACTTGGTGCGTACACATGTATATTTGTGATGGTGTAATATTGTGTTTCTCTCCCTCGTCCAGAGGAGGAGAAGGTGGCGTTTGTGAACTGGGTGAACAAAGCCCTGGAGAAAGACGGAGACTGTAAACACGTTCTGCCCATGAATCCCAACAACGACGACCTGTTCACCGCCGTGGGAGACGGCATCGTCCTCTGGTACGCTCCAAATATCATCATCTTATTGAAGTCAAGTCACAGGGTTCCTACGCAGGTCTGGAAAGTCTGGAAAAGTATTAAAAATGAATTTGATCATTTCCAGGTCTTGAATAGTTTGGGAATTTGGGAAAAAATGTCTGGAAAAGTATGGAAAATGTTGCGGTTCAGGTCCGATACACACATGATTCTAGCTTTTATGTTGTTGTAGACCCACTTTGAGTCCACAGTTTTTGTTGATGTGAAGAATAATGTTCAGATAGAGGGACGCTCTTATTACCCAGGCCGCTGTCAGCATGCATTATATCAAATACTGACCAAAATCAAATCCGGTCGAGAACATAGGGTCTGGGAAAAATATGGAATTTTAAAATGGAAACCGTGTAGGAACCCTGCCAATCATCTCACATATTCTGATATTTGTCGCTGTGAGGAACAGCCTTCATCTATACAGTGATATGACCTAGTTAGCAGGGGCAAGATGTCTGTCTGCGTAAATCATATTGAACACCAGACAAAATCTTCAAAACTAATCAAGGTCTGGAAAAAGTATGGAATTTTTGGTAACACTTTAGATTAGGGAACACATATTAACTATTAATAAGTTGTGTATTAACATGCATATTAGTAGTGTATTGGTTCATTATTAGTCATTACAAACCACTTATTAGCATTTTATTCTACAAGTAAACCCCATTAACTTTGGGGTTAACTTTGGGCTTTCCCTCAACAGCCTCCTAATTAGTGCTTATAGCAGTCAGTAAGGAAGTTGTTGCACATGAATTGGGCTTTTAGACTGCTTATATGTTATAAGGTGCTAGTATCACATATTATTGAGAGAAATTATGAAACTATTGAGGGAAAACCCATAGCTAATAGTTAATATGTGTTTCCTAATCTAAAGTGTTCCTGAAATTTTTAATTGAAAATGTGTAGGAACCCTGAAGTCAGGTCTCAAGTAATTAAAACTGTGCAGGTCATGTGACTCGAGTGTCTTCCTCTGGACTACACACTTTAGTTTGATGTGAAGTGAGTGATGAGGCCCAGTGTCACAGTGTGTGTGTGTGTGTGTGTGTGTGTTCTCTCTGCTGTGTGACAGTAAGATGATCAACCTGTCTGTGCCCGACACCATCGATGAGAGAACCATCAACAAGAAGAAGCTCACTCCGTTCACCATCCAGGTCAGACAGCCGAGTCAGGAGCATCATGTTCTCACTAAACATGTGTCAGCAATTTGTCTGGTTCCTAGTGTACATTTGTCACCCTGTGTATTATTAAATAGTAATAATATTCATGTAATATTACCATTACACTGTAGTATTGATGATACAATAGATATTTTCAGCCTATAATATCTGTCAAATCTCTGTATCTATAGCAGTAAAAAAGTAAAAAAAAAAAACAACCTGGGATTTAACTGGGATTTATGACATTTATGAATTAATAATAATAATAATAATTGTAATAAACTTTATTTATATAGCACCTTTCATATCATAAAATGCAGCTCAAAGTGCTTTACAAGAGAAACAATAAACATCAATAAATAATGATAAAAACAATGCTAAGATATATAAGTATATCAAAGAATAAGATAATAATAAAATAAATTACAAATAATAAAGAACAATCCTAGATATAAAAAGCATAAAACAAGTACAAGTATAAAATAAACTAAAAAAAAAAGAAATTAAGATAAAAAAAAATGAAAAAATTATTTATCATTTGTAAATTATCAACTGATGCTGTAAATATACAGAATATATTATCAACACAAGCTATAATTACACTGCGAAAATGTTGATATTTCACATTAATATTTTCATGATTCCACTATATCATCATGTATACATACTGATTTTATATTTTTAGTTATATTTCTACAAACTGATAAGTATATATGAACATAACATCTAACATATATCACATATTTCATATTTAGTAATCCATATTTATATAATAAATTATCTTATTGCTTTTTTTTTTTTATTATTTGTGCAATAAAGTGATAACAATACAAGTGTAAAACAATATTGCTTTTATTTCTGATTTGATGTGTTATGTTGATATCCGTCTCTCTGCTGTAACAGGAGAACCTGAACCTGGCTCTGAACTCGGCGTCGGCCATCGGCTGCCATGTGGTGAACATCGGAGCTGAGGACCTGAAGGAGGGCAGGCAGCACCTGGTGCTCGGCCTGCTGTGGCAGGTCATCAAGATCGGCCTGTTCGCCGACATCGAGCTCAGCAGGAACGAAGGTGTGTGTGTGTGTGTGTGTGTGTGTGTGCGTGTGTGTGTGTGCACATCTGCACTTCCCACAGATCACCTGTCAATCAATCAGTGTGGGCGGAGCTTGGATTTTCTGTTGATGCAGTTTGACTTTCTCTTCTCTGTCTGTTCAGTCATGGTGGCTTTCGCTGCTCATGCTAACTACCCAGCTCTTCTTCTTCTGTTGATTCCAAACAAACCGGAAACGTAAAACGCATCACTTCCTGTGTGGCAGAGGATTTTTCCGAGGAAAGAGCTGCCAGACACCGGCTGATTAGAACAGACAGTGGAGAAGATTTATGAACTGGAGATAGATTGGATCACTGATGACTTAGAGCAATAGAATAGAGAGCAGCAGAATGAATATTTATTTATATGAAAATGTTGCAGATTACTACTTTAAATCTCCATTAAAACACTCAAAAAGGAGTTTTACAGTAGAGATAGACAGGAAAGATTAGGAGAGAGAGAGAGAGAGAGAGAGAGACAGAGAGAGATTTTTTTTGAATTTTCAAAACCTCTTTATTTGCTCAAAACAGAGTTTTCTAAATACAATGACGCTGAAAAATAAAATAAAAAGATGTAAATAAATAAAAATAAAAGAATAAATAAATACAAAAAACATAATTTAGCTCAAAATGAGTCCAAAAATCAGGTAATTCTCTACAACAGAACATAAAACATTTTTAAGGCACCATATGTTTGTGAGAGAGAGAGAGAGACAGAGAGGGAGAGAGAGAGAGAGAGAGAGAGAGACAGAGAGAGAGAGAGAGAGGGAGAGAACATGCAACAAAGGTCCTGGGTCAGATTCAAACCCATGACATCATACATGGTACGCACCTTAGACCTCTGAGCCCCTGGTAATATCGTTATTGATTGTGTGTGTGCGTGTGTGCATGTGTGTGTGTGTGTGTGTGTGTGTGTGTGTGTGTGTGTCCCTGCAGCTCTGATCGCTCTGCTGCGGGACGGAGAGAGTCTGGAGGATCTGATGAAGCTTTCCCCCGAGGAGCTGCTGCTGCGCTGGGCCAACTTCCACCTGGAGGAGGCCGGCTGCTCCCGCATCAACAACTTCAGCTCCGACATCAAGGTCACACACACACACACACACACACACACACACACACACACACACACACACACACTTCGGATAGACTAATATATTGGTTTGTTGATATTTCATCCGGTCAGTGTTCCTCCTGACCACAGTGTGTAAAACCTGAAAAACATGAAATTTTATTTTTTATTTTATTTTATTTTATTTATTCATATAATTTTTCACAAACCTCTTCCGCTGTACACTTAACAATTCTCCCAATTGCTGTTATACCCAAAGAAATCATTTTTATCACCTCAGTTTGAAGTGAAATTGATTTCTTGACGCTGCAAACACACACTTAGGATTCAGAATCAAGTGTCTATCTCTATCTCTTTTACAGTTACAGCTAAAAAAACAATAATCGTCTAATGGCAGAAATCCCAAATCTGGATCTCCACCAAAATCTCCATTAGATATCATGGTGTACATATATGGAACGCTAAAGCACACGTTATCAAGAGCTCGTTATCTTTAGAAAATTTTAAAAGGAAATTGTCATCACATTTAATTCATGATGACAAATTATTTTTTGACATATATATATATATATTTTTTTTTTCTCTTCTTTTTCCCTGTATTGTTTTTTTTTATGAATTTCTGTTTTTATTGGATTGTTGTCTACTGATTGGTTAATTTTTCTGCTCAGTTTGTGTGCTTCTTGTTGTCGTTTATTTTTTGTTGCATTTTTCTAAATTATGTTATGCTTAGTTTTTTTCCCTTTTTTGTTATTGTTTGTTTTTCTCCTTAAGTTGAGGGGAGGTCTGTTGTATAAGCCTTTGGCTTCTTGACACATCTTTTATTTTTTTCATTATCTGGATTTTATGCAGTTTTATGTGTGTGCAAATAAAAATAAAAATAAAATAAAAGTAAAAAAATAAAAATCACCAAGTTTTTGAGAAATCCTGCTGACAGACAGACAGACAGACAGACAAGGGTGTAAACAGAACCCCCTTGATGGACATAATTATGTTTTTTGTGAATGAATTTTTTTTTTTTGAAGACTAATAACTAAAATCTACAGTCTCTCCAGACCTCTGACTTTCCGCTCACAAGCCTCCATATCTGACAACCAGCCTGCTGTTTCTGTCTGTTCCAGGACTCCAAGGCCTACTACAACCTGCTGAACCAGGTGGCACCCAAGGGTGACGAGGAGGGAGTTCCCCCGATCGCCATCGACATGTCAGGCCTGAGGGTGAGAGACGAGACGAGAGAGATAAAAAATATCTACACTGTACATGTCTTTCCAAATGTGTGACATCATGTCTAAAGAGTTTCTTGAGGATCAACAGAGATGTATATAGATTGATCTGCAGATTCCAACTAATCAATACTTACCATTTTCAGGACTTTTACATACACAGGTCTCTACAGGTGAAATCACTTCAAATTTTTGTAGTGCTCGGGAGAAAATGAACCAAACATCATTAACATTACCAACTTTTAAAATTTTTTTTAGATGAGCAGGTGTAAGTCACATCAGTAAGCTATTCAAAAGTAGACAAGTCTGAGAGTCTGAAACAAGTCTGAGTCAAACCTCTTTAAATCCTGAGTTTAAAGCTTTAAATCTTAAACAAAGCAGACGGCTCCTTGTTGGATTTTTTTTTTTTTATGTTTTTATCTTATTTTTATTTTATCCTCAGTATTTATTTTGGTTTTTATCTTACAGTTTTATCCTACTATTGATTTGAATGTTGCTCTTCTTCTGTCTATTCCGCTTTTATTTTGAGTTTGTAAACTCTGTTTTTAAAGGTGCTATAATAAAGTTAATTCATTATTATAGTTATTATTATTATTATAAACTGATAAAGAGAGCAGAGCGGAGTGCTGCAGCAGGAGATAAAAACACTCTCAACTCAACTCAACTTTATTTATGTAGCACCTTTCATACAAGCATGCAGCCCAAAGTGCTTCACATGGCAAAATTACAACAATAAAACAATAAAATGTTAAAAAAAAATCAATAAATAAGAGTCAATAAAATAAAATAAAAATACAATAAAATGAACACCAGGGATAAAAGTAAAAACCAATGATTAGAACTTAAAAACTAAGGCTATAACATTACTCCAAATTAAAAGCCAGATTAAAAAGATAGGTCTTTAATTTCCTTTAATTTTCCTTGCCATTCTAATATCCAGAGGCAGTGAGTTCCACAGTTTAGGGGCATAAAAACAGAAGACACTCTCACCGCTACTTTTATGGGACACATGAGGAACAGTTAAAAGAAAAGCGGGGGAGGACCTCAGTGATCTGGCTGGAACATGAAACTCTGCTGTCGTTGGTCCTCGTCTCTCATTTTCTCGCCCCGTCTTCTTCTCCTCTCGTCCTCCCTGCAGGAGAAGGAGGACCTGAAGCGGGCGGAGTGCATGCTGGAGCAGGCCGACCGGCTGGGATGCAGGCAGTTCGTCACGGCGACGGACGTCGTCCGCGGCAACCCCAAACTCAACCTGGCCTACATCGCCAACCTGTTCAACAAATACCCAGCGCTGAAGAAACCAGAGAACCAGGACATCGACTGGAGCTCCATCGAAGGTCTGAGACCGGAACCTTTATTCATCCAGGGCAGTGGTGGAAAGTAACTAAGTACATTTACTCAAGTACTGTACTTAAGTACAGTTTTGAGGTACTTGTACTTTACTTGAGTATTTCCATTTTATGCGACTTTGTACTTATACTCCACTACATTTTAGAGGGAAATATTGTACTTTTTACTCCATTACATTTATTTCACAGCTATAGTTACTAGTTACTTTTCAGATCAATATTTTATATGTAAAACATTTGATCATCTTTATAAAATAACTATAAAATAGCATTGTTATAGATTAGACTACCCAAAAGTATAGCAAAATTGTTAAGATTAGCTTCACGTTGACAACTTTAAAATGCTGCTTACATGTACATGTATGTCAATAAATCAGTATTAATATTCCAATAATTTATGAAAAATATAACTCTCTAAATGGGGACAGTTTGCATAATGAGTATGTTTACTTTGATACTCTAAGTACATTTTGCTGCCAATACTTATGTACTTTTACTTAAGTACGATTTTGAATGCAGGACTTTTACTTGTAATGGAGTATCTTTACATTGTTGTATTGCTACTTTTACTTAAGTAAAAGATCTCAGTACTTCTTCCACCACTGATCCAGGTAGGCGGACTGGGATCTGGGCAGTTATTAGAATCATAAACTATAATAATAAACTTTATTTATAGATCACTTTTCAAAACCAAAGTTACAAACTTGCTTCACAACAAAGAACAAGTACGAGGAATAAAAACATGTAGTGAAACTGAAGGGACTGTCAAAATAACATGCAGAGAGATAAAGATACAGTCAGAGCAGGATTAAAGGTTAAAGCTTTGTGGTAATAAATTGTTTTGAGAAGTGATTTAAAAGATCACACTGACTTTACTGAGGGAGGAGAGAGTTTCCACATCCAGAATTTGTCTTTTAATTTGAATTTATTACTTTTCTTCATGTCTGATATCAGTATTTCACACTCAAGGTTTTCATCAGCTGGTTGTTTTCCTTCCAGGTGAAACCAGAGAGGAGCGGACCTTCAGGAACTGGATGAACTCTCTGGGCGTCAACCCGCGCGTCAACCACCTCTACGCGTAAGAACTCTTCTTCTTCTTCTTCACCTTTTATTTCTGTACGCACCTGGGAGCCTCCCAGTACAACCACAGTCCTCCTGGGGCAGTTAAAGCTACAGTCTGCAACTTTTCACCTTGAGACAGGCACTGTTAGCCCCGCCCGCATCCCCCTCAGTCGGTTTTAGTTCCCGCCCCCAACACCCGTCAGTCAACTTGATGATGTCATCAGGTAACCGGCAGCGTAAAGAATAAGAATAGATCCTGTTTTCCTGATTTTGATCATACTTTCACTGTTATCTCTCCTCCTACAATACATATAGTCATGGAATTCTGGACAAAATCATATCTAATAATAAAAATATTCTCAGATTTGGGTCCAAGAGACAAAATCTCATCAAATGGCGGTCCGTGGCCCTAGTGTGGACTAAATTATGGGTCCTTGATATGAAAAAGGTTGAGAATCACTTGTAACAGGATATCAATACAATAATATATAATAATATAAAGCTATATACAGGGAAAAATGACAAGTATCATAAAAGATACTTGTAGCAAAGAATAGGTAAAATAAGTAGAAAGGTGGCCAGTTATAAACAATTTACAATTATCAGTGTGTAAGCAGTGTGTAAGGTGCTGAGCTGCAAAAGGATGCAGAGTACAAAAAAGTACAGGATGTGTGTTGTGTGGGGTGTTAAGTACATATGGACTGTATGGTCCATATGGTCCATAATATGTGTGTGTGTGTATGTGTGTGTGTGTTCAGGGACATCGAGGATGCCCTGGTGATCTTCCAGCTGTATGAGAAGATCAAGGTGCCGGTGGACTGGGACCGAGTCAACAAACCTCCCTACTCCAAACTGGGCAGCAACATGAAGAAGGTGAGCGGCTGCAGGGGAACACTTCACGTCTTTCATCATGTTTTTGCCTCGGAAGTCAAGAGAAATTAAATATGACTTTGGAAAGAAAGATGAGCTGTTTCTTATGAAGCGAGCGGCCCTGGGATTCTCACTTAGTATACCGTATTTCCTCAAATATTAGCCCGGGCCTTTATTTACTTCAACTGCAGAGGGTACCAGGCCTTTATTGGAAGCAGGCTTATATTAGAGACAGGTCTTTATTTCTAATTCCCTCTGATAAATATATTTGCTCATATTTTAGTACGAAGCCTCCTTGTTTTCTGATCTGCTTCTGTTGGGGTTCGTTAGGTAGCCGTTTTTTTGTTTTTTTGCAATGCATTACCGATAATTACGGTAATCGACGACAGCATGCTCCAGAGACTTCCGCCGGCTGAGCCATCTTGTGGCACTTGTACGTTACTACAAACTACAGTTACATTATATAACAGGCACCAGGAGTTTACCGGTATCCACCATTATTTTTTCCTTTGTTTTTTTCCCCGGCCTGTATTTGGGGCCGGCATTTATTTGTTCGTGTCGACCACGGCCCCGGCCATTATCGGAGACCCGGCTTTTAATTGACTACCGGCCACTATTAGAGGAAATACGGTATACGGAGACAACTGAAGACTTTTGTTCCAAAATGAGATATCTGCCCTGTGAAGGAGACTCCTACTTTGAAAAACATGATTGAGAGCACAGAATAAAAATATAATATGGTATTTTTTTAAAGGATAGTAGGTAACTTCAGTCCTGTAAAAACAGTCAAACAGACATTTTACAACATTTCACAGACTGGCTCAGCTATATTTTAGAGATACTGAATGAGTGAATTTCAGGTGATGATTTACTTTCTCCACAATGGATACACAGTATAGTGATTTGTTCCCTTCTTTTGTTTGTACTGTTCATATTTCTGTTCTCGTTTCTCTTCTTTCTGTGGTTTTGATCATTGTATTGTTTCATTATGTTTTCATCACTTTGCTTCTATGTTGCAAATAAACTAAACTAACCTAACCTGTGTCCGTCTGCTGCAGCTGGAGAACTGTAACTACGCGGTGGAGCTGGGGAAGAAGGAGGCCAAGTTCTCTCTGGTGGGGATCGCCGGTCAGGACCTGAACTCCGGGAACCGAAAGCTGACCCTGGCCCTGCTGTGGCAGCTCATGAGGAGGTAACAGCTGCTGCTCCACATCTCCTGCAGAAACCCCCTGCAGTTTAACCCTCATCCTACCAACATATTTAACATACAAGGACTACCGACTGGGGTCCCTGGGGACTCCAAGAATAAACTACTGTAAGAAACAACCATCACAGCAAAATGTTAACTTATTTCTTATCAAAACATTATTAGTTATGTAATTAATGTAATCTGAAAAAAAAACAGATTATTATTATTTTAGGAAAGTTACAGTTAATTAAATGATGTATTGTATTTGTGACTTTGAACATCATCTGACCTTAGGAAGAGCAGTATCAGTATCACCCCCTGATAGTGTGTGATACTTTAAATTAGGACCCATGGCAAACATGAACTCAATAAATAGTTCCATCTATTAAAACTGCATAGGCGGAATTGGGTGCTTTTGACTGGGGTCCCCCAGGACCCCAATACATTGGCATTTTTAAAAAGCACTAATTAAAACAGAAACAGAAAACAATGATATAAAATCATTAGGAACAAATTGATTGACAAAGTCATGAAAAATTGGAATGATAGAATAAAGCACCTGTGAGATATGAGAAAAAGTATAGCTCTGGGGTCTCTAGGATGAGGGTTAAAGGGCTAATCAGCAACCTAGGACCTCAGTCAGCGACCAGTAGGAAGACGTCCTGTAAGCCCCGCCCCCGGTGCCACTGTAGTCCTTGTAGACGCTGAGCTCCAATACACAGTTCCACTCAACACTGATGTTCTGAAAAAATGTCAGTGAATAATTAACTGTTTTAAAACAATTATTGAATAGAGAGACTTTGAATAAAGAATTGAACATTGATCGGCAAACACCTGTTCACTTCACTGTATAAAGGGGGTTTCTGACTGATGTCTTTTGTAGTTTTTCAGTGTTTTCTCTCCACTGTGCAGCCTGACATGTGGTCTCCTGCACTGTGTGAATACAGTGTTCTCACCCTGCACAGCCAGCAGTGTTCAGCTGTCAGTGATTTAAAAAATGATCGTCCTCTTGCTACGACATCATGCTAATCGTGGCTCTGTTGGGTTTCACTAGCAAAATGCTAAAGAGTGAACCGACCCCTCCCCCCGTCTCAGGAAGTGATGTTTCAGTAAAACTTTCCTCCTCCTACATAAGTCTCAATCGCCCCCCACCCCCCTCTGTCCCCTTGACCTAAGGTGGCCTGTAATTGATGCAAATAATTCACATTTTCACAATAGAGAAGAGTAAGCGTGCTTATTTGTTGCCCCTTTAAATTCAAGTTTTACCAGGATTTTTATGCTTTTCAAGTCAAGGATTTTATTTGTGGCCCCACAAGGGGAAATTTGGTTGCAGTCAGGACCTGACAACAACATTAGAAAAACAATAAAAACACAATAAAGAAACAACAAACAGTAAGACACAATGAAAAGTAAGGCAGACAGCTTGGCAAAAAACAAATATTACCTGAGATCACTAACAATGCAGCTAATTTTAATAAGAACAACAAACCAAAATAATAGCAATAGCTAATAAATAAATATGTGGAATAGTGGATTAAATAAATAAGTAATTAAAGAGTAACTAAACCCCAGAGTTTTGGCTGAAGTGCCTCTACCCTGGAAATTCAAAAAATTCCTCTAGAACGTGGAAAAAGTATCAACTTAGGCAGCGCTGGGGGGGCTATTTAATAAAGTAAATAAATAAATAAGTTTCAGTTGGTTTGAACAGGACATCGGTCTAAATAAAATCCATCAGATTTGACATGACAGTATTTGTTGGCAGAGGAGGGAATCAGTGGAATGAAGTTGGCTCAGAGTCTCTTTGTTTGTATGAGTGGCAGGGAGGGAATTTAACAGACTGCCCTGCTCAAGGGCCCTTCAGCAGGCAGATGAACCTTGACCCCTGACCCCGGGTGTTGTGGTCGAAGCTCTGGTAACGGTCCCGGTCCTCTCCCTCAGGTACACCCTGAACATCCTGGAGGACCTGGGTGACGGGCAGAAGGTGACGGACGACACCATCGTGTCCTGGGTCAACGGCACGCTCACAGAGGCCGGCAAGGGCACCATCAGCGGCTTCAAGGTACCAGATCCTCCATAACACTGGAAACTACATCTGATTCATCCATTACTAACTGTTCTAATAAAGAACAGTGTGCTGAGTCAAAGCTGCACTAGGCAGCTTCGCCCCAAGCAGCATCAGGAGAGAACTGTTTGAGTTTTTGACAGTTTAAAGCAGTGGTTCTCAACGTGGGGTCCAGGGACCACCAGGGGTCCTTGAGGGGGTTCCAGGGGGTCCCCAGCAAATTGATGAATTGTTAAACTTTTAAACACTATTAAACACAATTAGAGAATGTAGAAGAATGACTATTATGGTCATAGTTTCACTGTTATCTCTCTACCTACAATATAGATAGTCATGGAGTTCTGGACAAAATCATATCTAACAATAAAAATAATCTCAGATTTGGGTCCAACTGAGAGACAAAATCTCATCAAATGGGGGTCCGTGGCTCTAATCTGGACTACATTAGGGGTCCTTGATATGAAAAAGGTTGAGAATCACTGGATTAAAGGACTTCACTGCCCACAAATCCCAGAAATTGGAAGTTGGAAATTTCCAGCTGGTAGTTCGTAATCCTAATCTCTGTGTAATTCAGTGGTGCAGCCTGGAAAAACCAGGAGAGAAACTTGGAAGTTAAAGTAGTAATTTGTGTGTGTGTGTGTGTGTGTGCAGGACGGCTCCATCAGCAGCAGTATGCCGGTTCTGGACCTGATCGATGCCATCCAGCCCGGATCGATCCGGTACGACCTGCTGAAGGCAGAAGACCTGACCGAGGAGGAGAAACTCAACAACGCAAAGTACGTACAGTTTTTCACTTTTCTCAAGATCTACCTGGCCGCTTTCTAATCTTTTGAATTTTTCTCCTGGGTTTTATATCAGTTAGCTTTAATCCAGAGTGAGGTCAGCGGTAGAATAAGATGGATGTAAGCACAATGGAAGCTTGTGGTTTGAGAAAATAAGATCACAAACTCCATGTGAAACTCCTTGTCATTCTTTGTAAACCCATGAAATGTTTTTAAAACGATTTACTGTTTGAAAAGCCAGCGATAGGAAATCAATCCACAACTGGAATGATTTTGACATTTTCTTCCATGGTGTGAAATCAAGGTGAAGACACATTGCTAGGGGGAAACTAATTTTGGCACAACACCTGACTTCTTGCCTGTAGAGTGATTTGATCAGAAGTGAAACAGCAGTCAGTTACTGAGAAACAACAGACCTCAGAATACATTTATCGGCCAATCAGAAATGAGGTATTCAACCAAGCCGTTGTCCTCTCAAGTGTGACATCATTGTTCGGCCCAAATAAGGGATTCTGGCCCCGCCCCCTTTCCGTTAGCATGAAAATGAATAGGACTGTAAAATTATGTTAATGCCTTTAACCACATCCAACACTAATATTGACTATTTTTGCTTTCGAGGCTTCCTATTCTGCATTTCTTTATTAGTTGAGGTGATTGTGTAAAAAAAATACATAAATAAATACATTTAAAAATGAATAAATTAATAAATAAAATGGAAAATTAAATGGGAAAGTAAATAAATAGGGGAATTAATACAAAGGTAAATAAATACAGAAGCAAATTAAAACAGAAATATCAATTTATGTCACATTTTATCAATTAATTAATGCCTACATTTATTTTTAATATTATTTTTGGTGCATTTAATGGCATATTAATTTATTTGTTGAGTCATTTATTTATTTATTTTTGATTTTGGCAGTTACAGTCCTCCACAATTGTGATGTTTTGAAGCTGCAATGAAAAAACAAACCGATGGCTAGCATTCTTAGCTTAGCATTCAGCATTTCGGGCTTCGTGAAGCGAGGATAACGCAAATTAACACAAATTCAGTAATGCGTTGAAATATGTAATAACTTCGTGTAATTTCTACCTACATTATTTCACCCATTTTATGAACATTCATTTTTGCCATAGGTGAAATCTGAAAGCCCCGAAATGACAACGACACTTGAGAAGAGAACGGAAATACTAGAAATACTACGTCTTCTTATTGCTCCATATAATTCTTCTTCTTCTTGCTCCATATAGTTCTTCTTCTTCTTCTTGCTCCATAAAGTTCTTCTTCTTCTTCTTATCGCTCCATCCTCATTGGTGTGTTTCCAGGTACGCCATCTCCATGGCGAGGAAGATCGGCGCCCGGGTGTACGCCCTGCCTGAGGACCTGGTGGAGGTCAAGCCCAAGATGGTGATGACGGTGTTCGCCTGCCTCATGGCCCGCGGCATGAAGAGAGCCTAAAGCCCCGCGCCGCCTCAGACCGTCAGCGTCCTGCAGGAACCTCGCATCTCAAAACTGGATCCACAAGGTTTCACACAGGACACTGATGATCCCAATACAGTTATGGTACACATATCTGAACGGTGGTGACGTCCAAATAAGGAGCCAAGGGGCATGTGAAGGAAACATGGGGAGAGGGGAAAATTTGTTTTATTACCTTTCACATCCACTGCTGATCTCTCTCATATAGAAAGGTTCAGGGATTCAACTGAAAAGGGCAGGCTGGGAAATCCTTCACCTAATATTTAAGGTGATTCCTTGAAAAGCAAACTGGAGTTTTAGTATTACAAACACTTCTCGGAGGCAGAAATAATCTGATTGGTTGAGTTAAACCTCAGTGGGCGGAGCCAAAGAACCACTGTTTTTCAAAGTGCAAGTTAGCTAACTGGCAAACTAGCAAGAAAGGAACTTTTGACAAAATATGAAAAAATACAAATAGCAATAGCAATGGCTAACTTACCTAGCTAGCTATGGGCTAGTATGGCTAGTTTGAACTTGAAGGTCAGCTAGCTAACTAGCTAACCTAGATCAGTGGTTCTCAAACTTTTTCACATCAAGGACCCCTAAACTGACACAAATTAGACCACAGACCCCATTTGATAAGATTTTGTCCCAGGGTCCCCCATCTGATAAGATTTTTGCTTTCAGATGTTTTATTACAGAAAGTGTATGAAACCCATGACCAAAATAGTCATACATTCTGTCATTGTGTTACTTATGGATGGAATTATAGTGAAAATAAATGATTCCCCTTTTTGCTGGGGACCCCCTGGAGCCCCCTCAAGGACCCCTGGGGGTCCCCGGACCCCACTTTGAGAACCACTGACCTAGATAACCTAGTATGGTATTTTTTCAGTTAGCAGCAGAGCGCTAGGCTTCATATTAGCTTCCTCCTCTCTTACCGCTTGTCTTTTTCACTGAGCTTCAGTCTAATGTTACCAAGCCAGAAACACTGTGGTTCTTTGGCTCCGCCCACTGAGGTTTAACTCAACCAATCAGATTATTTCCGCCTCTAAGAAACGTTTGTAGAACTAAAATCCAGTCTGCTTTCAAAATGCATCCAAGTGCTAGCTGACCACAGCACACTGGGCTTTGTAGAAGTCTCTTTTCGCTGCAGGCTTGCTTTACTGTTTGGAAGATGTCAGTTCTCCTTCACTCCTCTGCAGCAGTGAAGCAGGACAGATCAGGTTCAGTGCAGAAGACAGACTTCTACAATGGCTGCAGAGGAGAGCTGTTACACTTTACATTCCCCCACTCTTTCTACTTTGGCCACTGTTTATTTCTTTACTGTTTGTTCATCTTAGTTGTTTCCACACACACCCAAATCAGTACTTTATGCAAAATATATGCAGGAAATAAAATGATTTTTGTATTAAAAAAAAACGTGTCCTGATTTGTTGATTTGTTTGTATACAGTCCTGTAACAGCTAATGCGTTCAACAGTCCTACTGAAGTGTCGTAGATCGTATACACACACACACACACACACACACACACACACCTATTCAATGGTAGGGAAACTCTGAGATACATTACTGCCTTTAAATGAAGAATTAGTTTACAAAACAGATTATTGAAGAACTGAATTAATAAATAAAATGTGTAATGAAAACCAACCATCTTTCCCGCTTGTGTTTCTGTATCTGTGGTCAGCAGGAACATGCATTATATCAGGGGTGGATGACATGACTGACAGATTGATATTGGCCTTTTTTAAAATATCAGATATAGGGCTGCAACTAACGATTATTTTCATTGTCGATTAATCTGTCGATTATTTTCTCGATTAATCGATTAGTTGTTTGGTCTATAAAATGATCAGTGTTTCCCAAAGCCCAAGATGACGTCCTCAAATGTCTTGTTTTGTCCACAACCCAAAGATATTCAGTTTACTGTCATAGAGGAGGAAAGAAACCAGAAAATATTCACATTTAAGAAGCTGGAATCAGAGAATTTTGACTTATTTTTCTTAAAAAATTACTCAAACCAATTAATCGATTATCAAAATAGTTGGAAATTAATTTAATAGTTGACAACTAATCGATTAATCGTTGCAGCTCTAATCAGATATCAAACACTAATCAAGAGTAATGAAAACACAGACAGCCTGAAAGACTCACTTCAACAGTCTGTTTAATGAAACAAAACTTGCAAAGCATCAATTTCCTAAAGAAAGAGCATTAGTTTCAAAAACATTTTTTTCCATTTCGAAATGTGTCCGTCCGTTTTTCTTCTTCCAGAAAAGAGAGAAGGGAAAAAACAGCAACAGAGTTCAGAAAAGAGTCCAGACAGAGAGCAGGGAGTCCGTCTGGAGAATATCACCAAATATTTACAGTCTCATTTCCCAAAAACATCTCATCAGGTTTGCTCGAGTGACTTACAGTGACATAAAGATGATGAGATCGATGCGGTGTTGATGTGGAACCAGCAGAGAGCGCCTTCTGTCAGCTCAGAGCGTGAAGGGGGGGCGGGGGGGGGCGGCGGGGCTTTGTTCTGGCAGCTCGGGCCCGTCTTCCCATCCGCGCGGCGACTCTGAAGGGGGCGTTATTTGGCGGGTTTGGCCTCGGCGGGGTTCTCTCCGGTGTCCAGGGTCTTCAGCAGGCGGAACAGGCCGGCGGCCTCGCGGATGCGGCTGAACTCGATGCAGAAGGCCTGAACCTCGATGAACAGGTCCTGAACGTTGATGATCTTGTTGCGGATCAGAGACTGGAGGAAGACGCACACCAGGCGGACCAGGCGGTTCTGCAAGAAAGAGATCGGCATGCTGAACTGAAGAAAAAAAAATCCAAAAGTAACTGTCTGGTAGTGCGGGGGCGACACACCGAAAACGTACCAAAACCCACACTGGCTCTCTCTCATGTCGGTTTGTTCAGTAAATACATTTGTAAAGTATCAAATTTGCATAAACGGTTTCATCTGTGTTGCTTTCATCAGTTCAAAGCAGCAGAGCGAGTGGCGAATCAGCTGCGTCAAGCCAGACAGAGAAGGACAGAACAAGACAGGAAGGAAGGTGGGTTAACCTTCAAAATAAAAGCATACTTTTTATATTTATGGCACTATTGGAGAATGTAGTATTTCTGCACCGGACAAACAAATTATGGTTTCATTTATCGTTATCAAGGTAAGTGTGACAGTATATAGTGATATGATATATAATGATATGATTCTCAGGTCGTATTGCCAAGCTCTAACTGTTTTGGTGTTTCAACAGGGATCCAAACCATTTCTTTGAGTAACAAGTTCAAACCTTTTTCTTGTTTTTGTTTTTTTTAAGCAGTTTCTCATAAAATACATGCATGCTCAGTCAGCTTTACCTCAATAACTAAAGGACTTAAGGTAAAATAATGATTATTATTCCAGTGGTTTTGTGTTGTTCTCTGTACCTGCATGTATTTGTCTTTGATCTGCTCACAGGTGGAGATACAGTTGGAGATGTAGAGGTGGATGAACTCTGGAGGAAGGTCCACCGCTGTAGTCAGCCTGGGGAGAGACACACACACACACACACACACACACAGGATTTAGTCAAGGGTTTGTCACAAATTCCGTTCGTGATCTTTTTACTAGTACCAGTCAAATTGAGTCAAAATTGTGGTTATACCAACAGATGAAGCTACATCCTAAGTTCAGGAAGTCGATTTGCTTCATCCCAGCTGATAGAATCAAACCTAAAATCACATTTGATTTTTTGGAACAATTAGTTTTCCTAAAGATGCCGTATTTTCGGACTCCACATTTTCCTGTTTATAAACATGTATGATCAAAGATGTTAGATGAAGACAGTGTTGAAGGCATTGTCTGATTTTGTTTGAATGGTTAAATTTAAGGTTATTGCATTTTCTCTGTCCTTTTTTCCAGTCAGTTTCTAAACTAACTCCATGAAACGCATCACAGCTGGACTCGGTGCTGATTGGCTCCCTCACTAAAGAATGACAGAAATCCGTCCGATCCAGCCGCAGGTTTGCAGGTTTCAAAGGTTTTTCAAAACAATTCACAACAGCGGTCAAAAATTGATGGCGGACATTATGGGTCCTAGAGGCAGAAATGTTCAGCATGTCCAAGTTTCACATCTCTACGACTAACAGTGCCCCCTATGGACCAATCAGAACCATTTGTGTCCAAGTTATGAGTCATGAGGACTATCTATGGGCCAAATTAGAAAAAAGTGTCCTGTCTACAGAATAAAAATATTGGAATAGGAATAGATACGAATGGCAATGACATAAATTATTAGAACACAGGGTTTTGCACTTTTTGCACTCCATGCGAGTCATGACAGGTCACCACCGCTGATGCTGCGGTGACCCAAAATACCCATGAGCCTCCTCACCTGTTGACCACCTCCATGGAGTGCAGCGACATGTCCATGTTGACGAGCACGGAGAAATACTCGGTGATCTGGCTGCTCTGCATCAGCTTCAGCAGCATCTCGATGGCCACCAGCGGGTTGTTCTCCACCAGGTCCGGCAGCTTGGCCGGGGACAGGCCGATGTGGTACACCAGCTTCGGGTCTTTCTCCAGCTCGCCCAGCAGCTACAGGGAGAGAGAGGGGGAGAGAGAGAGGGAGAGAGAGAGAGTGAGAGAAACACGTGATGAACTGATGAAACTCTGTCTAGGAGAAGAACCACAATTTACACACTTAGCCGCAAAATATGTAACACTCTGCCATGATATTAGAGAAAAAATGAATGTTAATTAGAACTTCTTGAATATTCTAATTGTATTTTTATATTATTATATCATTATATCATATCTCTCCGGTTAATACAATACATTTGATTGCTTTGAATCTAATTGCCTAATTGTACCCTCTTTTACAAATGTAACATATTTTATATGTTACAAATGTAATACTCTTTTACAAATGTAACATATTTTATATGTTACAAATGTAATACTCTTTTACAAATGTAACATATTTTATATACATGTATGTATGTATGTATACTATATATATAATTGTTTATTTTTCTGCTTTGGCAATAATGGTTGATTACCATTCATGCCAATAAAGCTTATTTGAATTGAATTGAACTGAATTGAATTGAGAGAGAGAGAGAAAGAGAGAGAGAGAGAGAGAGACGGTGAGTGTGGAGCAAGAAAAAAAGAGAGGCTTTGGGAGAGAATATATTTTAGAGGAGGTATCATACAGGAGAGAGAGAGGAGAGAGAGAGACTCAGATGTGATACACAATAGAGGAAAGGGGAGAGAGAGAGAGAGAGAGAGAGAGAGATAGAGAGAAAGAGAGCGAGAGAGAGAGAGAGGAGGGGGGAGAGAGAGAGACCGAGACACACAGAGAGAGAGAGAGAAGGAGAGGGACAGAGATGGTGAAGGTGGAGACCAAGAAAAAGAGAGAGGCTTTGGGAGAGAATATATTTTAGAGGAGGTATCATACAGGAGAGAGAGAGGAGAGAGAGATTCAGATGTGATACACAATAGAGGAAAGGGCAGAGTGTGTGTGTGTGAGAGAGAGAGTGATAGAGAGAAAGAAAGAAAGAGAGAGCAAGAAAAAGAGACAGACTGTGGGAGAGAAAATATTTTAGAGGAGGTATCATACAGGAGAGAGAGATTCAGATGTCATACACAATAGAGGAAAGGAGTGAGTGAGAGAGAGAGAGACAGAGAGAGAGAGCAAGAAAAAGAGACAAACTTTGGGAGAGAAGATATTTTAGAGGAGGCATCATACAGGAGAGAGAGAGGAGAGAGAGATTCAGATGTGATACACAATAGAGGAAAGGGCAGTGTGTGTGTGAGAGAGAAGGAGAGAGAGAGCTAGAGAGAGAGAGAGAGAGAGATGGTGGGTCTGACCTGTGACTGCTGCTGGGCGGACAGTGGGCTCTTGAAGGCCTTGGACATGATGCGTTTGATCTCCACTCCGGTGCTGTTCTTCACGCACATGGAGCGGTCCCACTGGACGCTGTGGTCCGGCTCGGTGGGGTTCAGCCACGCCAGCTCGTCCTCGCACACGTGGAGGGGAGGGGGGGGCCGGATGAACTCTGGACGGAAGTGACCTGAGGAGGGGGGGGAGGAGAGAGATTGTTGCAATGTACTGAAATAACATCTTAGTATGTACAGAAAACTGAGATACCGGTATTATAAAGGTGTCCTCATATTCAGAGAGTCAGCATTGTGTGTCAGGATGTGAACAGCAATGAATTATAATCACTGGACACCGGGACAGGAAACGCATTTTTTGACTAGAAAAGATCCTGGTTGGTCATCTGCCACATTGCCTAAAACTAGACTTAAACTTCACAACCAAAATTCACCAGTGTTTACTATGGAAGCCCATTTCCGCCAGTGTGATGAAAAAAACAAAGATCCTGTAAGTCATTATAATGAGAAACTTTCTCAAAATAATGACGTAATATCTCAAAATAATGACTTAATATCTCAAAATAATGACTTAGTATCTCAAAATAATGAGACACTTTCTCAAAATAATGAGTATCTCAAAATAATGAGAAACCTTCTCAAAATAATGAGTATCTCAAAATAATGACTTAGTATCTCAAAATAATGAGAAACTTTCTCAAAATAATGAGTATCTCAAAATAATGACTTACTATCTCAAAATAATGAGAAACTTTCTCAAAATAATGAGAAACTTTCTCAAAATAATGACTTAATATCTCAAAATAATGAGAAACTTTCTCAAAATAATGAGTATCTCAAAATAATGACTTAGTATCTCAAAATAATGAGAAACTTTCTCAAAATAATGAGAAACTTTCTCAAAATAATGAGTATCTCAAAATAATGACTTAGTATCTCAAAATAATGAGAAACTTTCTCAAAATAATGACTTAGTATCTCAAAGATACTAACTCATTATTTTGAGAAAGTTTCTCATTATAATGACTTACAGGACCGAAATGGGCTTCCATAGTTTACCTCTCTGTTTTGTTCTTGCTGATGTGGAGTGACTTTAATGGGTACTTTTGAAAGATGCTACACAAATAAAATGTACCATTATCATTTAGAAACTGATACAGATGGAGGAAAACCAGGACCACCACACCGACCACAGCGGCCCAAACCACTCCAGACACTTTCACCATTTTACCTTCCAACTGTGTTGTTAAGAGTAAAACAAGAACTACAACTTACTTACAAATGTTTTTTTTTTTTTTTAGCTTTAACCAGCGTTTTCTGCTGTCTGATGGTGATTTCACACTCTGTTTGTAACCTTCTCTACTCTTATCCTTCTGAAGACAAAAGACAGAAGAAGGGGTGCTGCCTACTAACAACTATTTTCATTATCGATTCATCTATTTATTTTTCTGATTCATCGATTAATCATTCAGTTTATCAAATGTCAAACATTATGACAAATGCTCATCACAAATTACCAGAGCTCAAAGTGATTCTTCAAGTTTCTTCCTTCCAATGAATCAGTTATCAAAATTAGAATCAATTACCTTTCTGTCGATCCACTAATGCATTAATCGACTAATCGTTTCAGTGCTGTCACCATCCAACCAATGAAATCCTTTCCCTTCATGTCTGTTCTCCTGCTTTTTGATAATAGCTGACACTCCTACCTGAGAAAGTTACTTAAAAGTTGATAAAAACGCCACTTACTCTCTAGTGGAGGGCGGGGCCCCGTGACGAGAGAGTCTGTGATCTGATTGGCCACCGAGCTGTCAAATCCCGAGTTGGACGAATCAGGATCCGGGTCGTTCAGGATGCTGGGGAAACTGGCCTTGCTCTGCGTGGGAAGCTCAGACTGACGCTCTGCACCACAAACACAGAACAGACAGTTAATAAGACTGTAGTGAATAAAGTTTATTATTATTACAAAATGACTGTATGAGAAATATAAAGTACATCAGAGAAGGGGCTGCGCTGTACTACTAGCCTATATATGGAGACTCAAGACTCAAAACACTCAACTTTCCAGATTATCAGATTCATTCACTAAGAGGCAGGTTGATAGTGCTCAGAACCAGACTAGTTTTAACATTGTTTAGTATTCACTGATGAAATATTCCCATAGAAATCTGTGAGCCAGTGACCAGTAGGGATGTAACAGTATGAAATTTCACAGTACGGTACGATATCTACCAAAATACCACGGTATACGGTATTTCACTGTATTAATTTTTTCCCCCTTTTAAGTATTTTGCTTTGAAGAAGAATATTGCTTTATTGAACTGAAACGTGTGTGCGTGCCTGTGCGTGTGTCTGTGTGTATTTAACTGAAACTCTCATGCATTAGCATTGTAACATTTACATCAAAATATTTAACGCAAGGGTCCTCCTGCTGCGTGAGTAGTGAGATAACGTTAATGTTCTAGCTCCCTGCAGTGCAACATCGGATAGTTTATTTTGCATTAAAGACGGAAAATACACACAACAATCTTGTAATCTAGTTAGGGCTGGGCGATATGGACCAAAAATCATATCTCAGTATTTTTAGGCTGAATGGCGATACATGATATATATCTTGGTATTTTCTACGAAGTGGGCTAAATGTTCAGTTATAAGTAGGGCTGGGCGATATGGACAAAATCAAATATCACAATATTTTTGACCAAATACCTCAATATTGATATTGCGACAATATTGTAGGGATGACTATTGGTGCTTTCACAAAATATTTACACAACGAGATTTTTGATAAATAATCATCAGTAATGTGGATATGACTAAGTGGGTAAAGGCAAATAATAGAACAGCTAGAACAGTCTGGTAAGTTCAGAAAATGACATCACTTTACTGTAATGCAGCCTTTAAAACCAGGAAAAGACAACACTTATGCCATATCACGATATCCAAAATCTAAGACGATATCTAGTCTCATATCACGATATCAATATAATATTGATATATTGCCCAGCCCTAAATCTAGTGCAGTTTAATAATGTATATTAAATTACAAAGTCCACTGTTGCAATTCAATATTGCTAGCAACTTGAAGTGTGATGTTTCATTTTTTCCCCTGGCTATCACGAGCGGAGCTGTGGAACATAAATTTATACCGTGGGCACGGGGTTACAGGGAAAGGCTTACGGTTCAGAACCGTGGTTGCTTGATACCGCGGTATACCTTAAAACGATATACAGTTACAACCCTAGTGACCAGCACACTGATGCATATTGCTCAATCATGCTCAACACACATATCTGTATGCTACTAGCTGTATTAGTCACTTAGTTGAAGAAAACTCATGACAACAGACATGTTGGTCTGCTGTTGCTGCTCCAAAACCAAAGTCTGGGGCAGATGAGTTAAAGTGGTTTGATACATGACACTGGGCCACTGGAAACACACAGTGCTTTTGAAAATGCATGTGTCTGATTCTTCATGTGTGTTTCTGTCTTAAAGGAATAGTTCACCCAAATATGAAAATTCTGTCATGATCTATTCACCCTCATGCCAGTTGGAACACAGGTGAAGGTTAACACACAGGGAGGGTGCCGGCACAACTCTGTTGCAGTCTTTGTGAGATTTGCACTAAATAATGGTGTAAATACTCACTGTGCAGCTGTTTGGCTTCAGAAGACTTGGACTATGCTTCAGGAGCTGTATGGAGGAACTTTATGGTCATTTTTAGTTTGGAGTTGTGCTGGCCACCTCCCTGTGTGTTATATGGACTAACTTCACCTGTGTTTCAACTGGCATGAGGGAGAGTAGATGATGACAGAATTTTCATTTTTGGGTGAACTATTCCTTTTACAAACCTCACATTTTCGACTGCAACTGAAGTTACTTGGAAGCACAGTTCTGGGATGTTACAGATTTCAACAGCAGAAGCAGGATATATACAGTATAGGATAAAAAGCTCTGGTAGTGTATAGCTACCTGCCAAGGCGAGCTGCAGCCCACTGATGTCTATGGCCTGGGGCATGTTGCCGACGTCCATGCAGGACACCTGTCTGGGCGTCTTCTTGAAGAGCTCTCTGGGCGGAGCCAGCATCAGCTGGGACAGGAAGAACTTCTCTGGCTGGGTGATGGGAGGCAGGAAGCCTGCAGAGATCAACCGACCAATCAGACGTGACGATGGAAAACACCTTCACTCTGCGCGGTGGAGCGTTTGTTCCTTCTTCCTCTGTTTATGTTTGGGCTGTGGCTGGTAAGTCTGTCTACTCTGTAACCAACCATCATTTGGAGGTTCTATTCTATTCTATTCTATCCTATTCTATTCTAAAAACCTCACTGGCTGCTAAAAGTGTCTGGTGAATTGTGGGATATTCCAGCCACTGAGGATAAAATAAAGTTTCCTCCAAGGATGATTTGTTATATACAAAACTTCTACCAGCATTAAAAAGTGTCCTCATATTCAGAGTGTCAGCATCATGTGTCAGGATGTGAACAGCAATGAAGTATAATCATTGGACAACGCGACAGGAAACTTGTTTTTTTATTCTACTCGCTGCTTTTTTGAAAAGATCCTGAATAATTATCTGCCACATACACACACGCCTAATATTAGACTTAAACTTTACAACCAAAATTCACCAGCATTTAGCCTACCTCTCTGTTTTTTGTTCTTGCTGATGTAGAGTGACTGAGTATCTTGAAAGGTGCTACACAAATAAAACGTCCCATCATCATTCAGAACTTGACAGAGAAGGAGGGAAACTCTGGAACCCACTGCAGGTTTTGCTCTGTGATCTTTCTGCTGAGACTGCATTGTGCGGGCAGTTTGCACATTATTGTTCCTCAGTTGCTTAAGCTAAGAGATGAGAGTTTTTGTCTCTTTCGCTAAGAAACGGGGCAAATGTTGAATCTGTTGGTGGCACAAACAAGCCCCTGAAGAGAGCACTGTGCAGGCCGCTTCACCACCTGTAGGAGTTAACTGATTCAGGTGCAACACTAACCCACCAAGGCTGCTACCTTTGGGCCCATTACAACTGGAGCATCCTCTGATCTGATCTGATCTGAGACTTTAGGATGAAAACCCTCTTTCTTGCTTCCTCACTTGCTGGTGATGATGTTGCATTAGGGCTGGGCGATATGGTTGAAATCAATATCACGATAATCATCAGGATTTTTCTCGATATCAGTATATATCACAATATGGTTCATGTATGCGAAATCACGTTAAATAATCAAATTAATGTTCATCTCATTGAACCGAATGGTAATGTTAGGTGTGATGTCAAACAAAACAGAAATATTCAAATAATATTCCTACCGTAGCTCATTTTATGAGAGTTTTAAGTAAAATTTGCTTGTCATCATCAATTTAGACAGCAGAAATGTGTGTCACGATATTAAAATATCTTCATATCATCACGATATGATTCCACTGACAGACAATAAACGATAATATTGAATTATCGCCCAGCCCTATGTTGCATCTTGCAGCAATGGCAGCAGCTATTCTGAATAGCAAAACCTAGTTTGTGCATAGTCTTCATGCCACGTTTCAAAGCATCTTATGTGTACTATAATATTGGGGAGTTGGTGGGTAAGTGTTAGTGAATTGGCAGAATCTCAATTTGCATGGCTTAATATTTGGGTAAAATGATGATTTGCATACAAAACTAATGAAAGACCGATGGAGTTACATGTTTTTGACCAGAGCAGCAATGTTAGGCTCAGATTTGGTCATTTTGAGTGAATCTGAGCCTCAGTGGTTCTCCCTCTCCCTCACTTTCTCTCACACAAACACACACACACACACACACTTCCTCTCCGACCTACCGGACAGGACCTTCTCCTGCTCCTCTCCCGCCGGTGAGGGGTTCAGCAGGTGGGCGAACACCGCGGCGAACGGGTTGGCGGCCAGCGGCTCGGTGCGGTACATCTCCCACAGCAGGTAGAGCGCGGTGAGCCGCTGCGGGGAGCTGGGCAGCAGGTCCGGCTGCTGCAGCAGCATCACCAGCACCGAGCCCACCCTGAAGTGCTCCGCTTTCCCGAAGTAGTGATGGAAGGCGGTGGAGAGGCTTTCAAACGTGTTGGTGCAAGCCTCCTCCGAGATGATGCCCAGGAGGTTGGACAGCTCCTTCGGGGCGAGGGTCATGTTGACGCTCCCTCTCCTCTCCTAGTTATTTAGCCGTAAACTATCAGTTAATAAAGCATATAAATACGTAATAAGCTTTCGTAAATTAATTCATGTTTGTAGGAGAAAGTTCAGTAACGTTACAGGATGAAAATCATTCCACAAACTCCAAAGCGGGGAGTTCTGTTAGCAACGTTAGCTAGCTAGCTAGCGCTAACTAATGGATGCCGGTGAACTCATGGCAAAAAGTAAACAGTTTAGTGCGCAAAATCCACACTGATCACCTCAGCGTCTTCATAACAGTCTTACAAAACCGAAAAGCATCAACTACGACAAGTATTGAAGTCTCTTGAAGTGTTATCGCAGCTGTCAAATATCCATCAGCTTCAACTTCATTCACAACATTGGAGCGTTACCGTTTGACCTCTTCACTTGACCTGGACAGAGAAGTGCATTGTGGGATATGTAGTTGTGCGCGCTGACGTTCCCTCATGATTCCCTCCCAGCTCGGACTGTTTTCTCGTATGAGCGACAATCCTCAAGCTCTTTATTCACGGTAATATCTGCTCATATGATCTGTTTCGTGTCAGTGTAGCTGGCTCATAGAGCAGAAAACCCCACTTTTAAAAAATACAACTGACCCGGATATAAACGTTAATGTCACACGCCTTTTCTACCCACAAGCCCTCGCAACTTCCTTTCCGACTTTTCTCGGGCAAAGTGAGTACAGTCACACACAAACCCCGCGGTTTATCCAGCTTCATCCTGACCCTGACTCATAATAATATATTGTTTTCACCCATCTTTTGCTTCCCGACCCATAAATCTCCCATGTCGATGCAATCTTAACGGATTTAGAGCCACAGTTTGACGGATAATTTAATCTGAAATGTAGCAATCACTCGGCTAAGCTAATTTAGCTCCGGCAGTCCATTGCCGGTTCATTGACAGTTAGCCAGGTTAACCAGGTAGAGGCAGTTACCTGTCCCCACTAACCTGTAGTGCTCCTGACAGTGGTTTAAATGGTTAAAACGGTATGCTATTATTCTTAATTTAGCTTTGTAAGTGAGCAGAATCTTAGCTAAACTGTCCCAGATCCAGTACAGCTGCTATAGCAACAGTACAGCAGGCTAGGGAAGCTAATATCTAACCGACTGTTCTACAATACAGCTTTCAGTTCAGTGTTTACATCCTTGCACACGTATCTTCACATGCAACAGTGTTTCAGGTCATTGTTTACACTTCACACCACATCTGCCACTCACACAGCTGTTGTAAGGTTCAGTGAACAGCTTCATGGTGCTGTATGGGTTCATATCCTCCCATTCATTCATATATACCAGTGATTCCCAACTTTTTTCATATCAAGGACCCCTAATATAGTCCACGTTAGAGCCACAGACCTCCATTTGATGAGATTTTGTCTCTCGGACCCAAATCTGAGAATATTTATATTGTCAGATATGATTTTGTCCAGAATTCCATGACTATCTGTATTGCAGGTAGAGAGATAACAGAGAAACTATGATCAAAATAATCATTCTTCTACATTCTTTAATTGTGTTAACTTCTTGTCAGTTAAATAATGCTGAAGTTTAACAATTCATCAATTTCCTTGGGACCCCCTGGAACCACCTCAAGGCCCCCTGGTGGTCACCGGACCCCACGTTGAGAACCACTGATATATACCACAACATTGTTTCTCAATCTGGGGGTCGGGACTCTCCAGGGTGTCGCAACATTATTTTGGGGGGGGGTCATGAGATGATTCATGGGATAGGAACAAAACATATTTCTACTATACAAGCCATTATCATGTCTATTTTTTCAATTTTTTTTTTCTTGTGAATTACTGAACCGTTTTCAGCCTCTAGACCTCCTCTGATAATAAATGAAACCACCTGTGTACGCCTGTGATGAGGGGTTGCGAGTAACAGAACTGTTGTGTATGAAGTGTTAATGTTTGTTTGTTTTTTACTCTTCCAGATGGCACCAAACAAGAAGGGAGGTGAGAAGAAGAAAGGGCGCTCGGCCATCAACGAGGTGGTGACCAGGGAATACACCATCAACATCCACAAGCGCATCCACGGCGTGTGAGTAGCACTGGTGTCTGTACAGTGTGATGCTGGGGTCGAGGCTGTAGTGTGGGCTTCTGGGAAGTTGTGAGGAAGGACCTTGTACCTTCAGATAGCCGAAGCTTGTGTTAGGGCTGGGCGATATATCAATATTATATCGATATCGTGATATGAGACTAGATATCGTCTTAGATTTTGGATATCGTAATATCGTGATATGGCATAAGTGTTGTCTTTTCCTGGTTTTAAAGGCTGCATTACAGTAAAGTGATGTCATTTTCTGAACTTACCAGACTGTTCTAGCTGTTCTATTATTTGCCTTTACCCACTTTGTCATTATATCCACATTACTGATGATTATTTATCAAAAATCTCATTGTGTAAATATTTTGTGAAAGCACCAATAGTCATCCCTACAATATTGTCGCAATATCGATATTGAGGTATTTGGTCAAAAATATTGTGATATTTGATTTTGTCCATATCGCCCAGCCCTAATTACAACTGAACATTTAGCCCACTTCGTAGAAAATACCGAGATATATATCGTGTATCGCCATTCAGCCTAAAAATACCGAGATATGATTTTTGGTCCATATCGCCCAGCCCTAGCTTGTGTTGACAGTGTGTGTGTGTGTGTGTGTGTGTGTGTGTGTGTCTGAGAGAAGGCGGTTAATGTCTACTAACGCTGTGTTCAAGTCATATTGCATTTACCGTAAATATGGACTGAGTGTCAGATGGATTTTGATGAGACTTGAAAGAGTGTGTGAGTGTGTGTGTGTGTTTCTCTGTATTCCAAAACTAATCCACTAGCCGCTGCAGCTGATGGGCGACCAAGTTAGTTTCCTGCTCTGCTTGGAAGAGGTTTTGTTTTGCTGTCAGTGAAGTGTAGTCTGAGTGTCAGTGAAGTGCAGTCAGTTGTGGATGTTCTTGTGAGTGGAGCAGCCTCCTAGCTTGTTGCAATGAACCAGATTCCCAGCAGCAGGGTGGGACGAAGATTTTTGTTCGGAGTCTGAATTTATCCGGCAGCGAACAACATGTTGTGGAAACAAAGCGGTATGAACAAACAGAAGGAAACCGGTCTCTGCAGTGTGAGCAGGTCTACAGGTCCAACTAGTCTAATTCTTCACACACCGGCTGCCAGTATGTGGTTGTCTGTAATCGGCCTAAAATATCATATGGTTGATAGAGAGCCTAAGTTCCTCCCCTTCCGCTGTCCACCGTGGGACCTTATTTCGGAAAAAATATGTACGGTAGTCAACGGCGAGAGACAAATAATTGTTGAAGTATAAGACTGTGAAAATACGTAATTAGAAAGACTCAAAAGTGGCGTAAGTGACGTTCTCTCTCCACAAGCTACCCAGAGCCTGAAGCTCAGTCCCTCTCAGATAGCAGTAGTATTATACACAACCTGGAAGGTAGACAGTAAGAACGGATTTAAACTGCTTTAGGATAGTTTCAGTACAGTGGGGGCTAACGTTAACGCCATGCCTTTGTGTTTCCTATGTTTCCTTCATGTTGGTGTTGGTGAGACAGAGATGTAGTTCACTGAGCGCTTTCACACAAAACTAAACGTTACTTTACTGTTTTACCACAAACTGCCACTTTCTTGACTTGCAAAATTATCTTTTAAATTGAGAAAACATCATATGTGTAATTCTTGGCACAATTCAAACGGGATCAAACAATTATTTGTCTCTCGCCGTTGACTACCGTACATATTTTTTCCGAAATAAGGTCCCATGGTGGACGGCGGGAGGGGCTTAGGCTCTATATTGTGTTGCCTTGTGGGGAAGGATCTCCATTCCCCTTTCCCATTGATTGCTTCTGTTTCAGGGAAGTTCGTCTCTGTTTCTAAGTTTACTGTCGCTTTTGAAGAGGTGAGGAGGAGTCTCACTCAGGCCAAGTCGAATTTTAGAAAGCAAGAAAACCTTTAAACAACTGGATCGCTGTCTGCCAAAGTGTCTGGTAGAGCAGACAGATTTCCCAGAGTCAGCTCCCTGGAGTCCAGTGGGTTTTAAGAGATGAGATGGGATTTGCACTTTATTGATCCCCTGGGGGAAATTTGGGACTTTCTCGGTGTATGTTGTGGTTGATCTGATGAGACCGGTTTCTCCCGCAGAGGGTTCAAGAGGAGGGCTCCCCGCGCCATCAACGAGATCCGCAAGTTTGCCGTGAAGGAGATGGGAACCCCCGACGTGCGCATCGACACTCGCCTGAACAAGGCTGTCTGGACCAAGGGTGTGAGGTGAGGCACGGCACATGTCGGCTTTAATATTGACGAAGAGGATGGAGTCAGTCAGATCCTGAAATGATCACCTGCCGAGCCCCAAATGCTGCTAAAGTTTGTCTTTGGCAGATAAAAGTTGTTCTTGGTGGATTGAATTCCTCTGTGATAGTCTTCAGTCTCTGCTGTGCACAAACTTTTGTCCCTGCTGGCCACCGTACACTCTTTGTGAATCAAATCAAAGCTAAACAATGGCTCTGTATCAAACAGGCTCCTGATTGGCTGCCTGCTGCTCTGCGTCTAAACTCGTGTTTCTCGGCTGTCTGGATGTTTAACTTAAACTAGCATAACGCTGAGTTGAAACTTGACATAAAACTGCCTAAAACTGAAGATCCATTGTAGAAATGAGTGAACAAGTTTAGAACTCTAAATGTCTCTTTATACATTACTGATTCTATACACAAAATAGCATTGAATTTTTTCAGTGATAATTGCATGTTAATTATTTTGGCCTGTAAAAATTATTCATGGCCAAAGAGTTAATTTCTGACGTGCTCTCAGCTCACGGTTCAGTTTAATAAACCAGTGATTCTCAACCTTTTTCATATCAAGGACCCTAATTTAGTCCACATTAGGGCCACAGACCCCCATTTGATGAGATTTTTTCTCTCGGACCCAAATCTGAGAATATTTTTATTGTCAGATATGATTTAGTCCAGAACTCCATGACTATCTGTATTGTAGGTAGAGATAACAGAGAAACTATGATCAAAATAATCATTCTTCTACATTCTCTGTGTTAACTTGATTTGGACAAACAGGGAGAATCTGCAGTCTCAGTCAGTGGGGACGAGACGCTCTGCTGCAGGGCTGCAACTAACGATTATTTTCATTGTCGATTAATCTGTCGATTATTTTCTCGATTAATCGATTAGTTGTTTGGTCTATAAAATGTCAGAAAATGGTGAAAAATGTGGATCAGTGTTTCCCAAAGCCCAAGATGACGTCCTCAAATGTCTTGTTTTGTCCACAACCCAAAGATATTCAGTTTACTGTCATAGAGGAGGAAAGAAACCAGAAAATATTCACATTTAAGAAGCTGGAATCAGAGAATTTTGACTTATTTTTCTTAAAAAATGACTCAAACCGATTAATCGATTATCAAAATAGTTGGCGATTAATTTAATAGTTGACAACTAATCGATTAATCGCTGCAGCTCTAGTCTGCTGCAGCATCACTTTGTTATTAAGGCTGATAGGTGGAGTTTTATATAGAAATCTTATCCAAACCATCTGTGACAAGTACTGAAGCACGGCTTTGCACCGGCTGGAAACTCTGAACTGATGTTTAAAACCATTTCTGTGACACTGTGTTTCCTGCGGTGTTTCAATGTTTGGTTTTCTCCGGTCTCGTCCTGCAGGAACGTGCCATACCGCATCCGCGTGCGTCTGTCCAGGAAGCGTAACGAGGACGAGGACTCGCCCAACAAGCTGTACACGCTCGTCACGTACGTCCCTGTCACAACGTGCAAAGGTGAGCCGGAGCCGTTTACCTCATCAGGGCCGGGCCGTTCATTCAGTGAACAAATCAAATGCATTAAATCATAATGTAAGGACAGTGGTGGAAGAAGTACTGAGATCTTTTACTTCAGTAAAAGTAGCAATACAACAATGTAAAGATCCTCCATTACAAGTAAAAGTCCTGCATTCAAAATCTTACTTAAGTAAAAGTACATAAGTATTGGCAGCAAAATGTACTTGGAGTATCAAAGTAAACGTACTCATTATGCAAACTGTCCCCATTTAGAGAGTTATATTTTTCATAAATTACTGGAATATTAATACTGATTTATTGACATACATGTACATGTAAGCAGCATTTTAAAGTTGTCAACGTGAAGCTAATCTTAACAATTTAGCTATACTTTTGGGTAGTCTAATCTATAACAATGCTATTTTATAGATATTTTATAAAGATGATTAAATGTTTTAAATATAAAATATTGATCTGAAAAGTAACTAGTAACTATAGCTGTGAAACAAATGTAATGGAGTAAAAAGTACAATATTTCCCTCTAAAATGTAGTGGAGTATAAGTACAAAGTAGCATCAAATGGAAATACTCAAGTAAAGTACAAGTACCTCGAAATTGTCCTTAAGTACAGTACTTGAGTAAATGTACTTAGTTACTTTCCACCACTGTGTAAGGATTACGATTACATGTCCTACATCAAATCCCAGCTGAAAGGTTCCTTTAACATTTTATATTCAGTATTGATTATATACTGTATAACACTATGTGGAATCTCAGATATGTGTTAATTAAAGTTAATTCATGAATCGACCCCAAACCTGGATCTCATGTCCTGTCAGAGACCGCTGAACAAAACTCACAGCTGATTTACATGACATTGAAATTTGGAAATTTAAAGTTTATTTGGATTTGAAGTATTTTGGGCACACATTTATTCTCAATGGGGAATATTTTTCTTTTCCCCATTTATTTTAAGCAAACCACTCGCTCCTCCTCTCCTCCCTGTGTGTGAAGAGTTATTTGTGGTTAAACTTCTGCTGTGAAACAAATTTAGTAGTCAGACCTTTTGTTGTTTGGGTCAGTGAGAAACAACTCCAGCTGAAGGCTTTAAAGCTAAAATAAAGTGAATGTGTCTAAGTGTTAGCTTGATTTAACTCTCTCTCTCTCTCTATCTCTCTCCTCAGGTCTGCAGACAGTCAATGTGGACGAGAACTAATCTCCCATTTTGGAAATAAATGAGTAAAATGCGATTTCTGTCTCTGGTTCCATTTTTTTCTTTATTTCTATGCATTCAGTGTTAATATTCTGTATATGGTTAGTGAGTTACAGGCTAACAGAGAATCACTGACTTTGGGGTTTTATCACGACCAGGAAGGAAGCTACACAACCCAAGACACTACCAGAGTTACACAGACCTTTTTCAGGAACGCCCTGATCACATTCACACCTGGAAGCTGAAATCACAGCAGCGGGATCTGTTGTTGAATCTGTTCACCAACGTGTTCAATGTCAGTTTCCATTCAAATGAATAGGAAGATGAACAAACTCGTCCAGCTGCATCTGATCCTGGTCAGTAGTTTATATTCTGGTTTTCATGGCAGTCAAGAGCCAAATAACCCCCATGTTAAAACTAAGTGGAATATTGCTTTATAGTTTCTTGCTAAATGAATTACAGCAGAGATGCTGTGATCAACCAACACCAAAACGAGGACAAAAACAGTTAAGGCCAAGATTTTCTTTTTAATTTTTTTTTACAAATGAAAGCCATTTTGACAAAAATCTACGTGGACGAGATTGGTAAATTGTGTCCATTGTGAGTGCTGCTGATAAATAAAACAGTGTGAGACGCTGAGGTGAAAGTCCCGTCCCGTCCAGTCTCATCTGTCCCACACAAGGCAGCGGTTTGGCTTCAGCGAGTAGAAAACATCTCCTGGTTGCTCTTGGTAACACTGGTAAACAACATGGCGGTTGGTCAATTTCAGTAAGAAGAAGAAAGATGTGTTGGAAAAAAAAACCAAGAGGCACGTAATCCTCCCTTCAGAAAGAAACTGTAAAATAAGTTCTCAGGGAACTCAATACATTCACACATTACAGTACAGGGAAATATAGAAGCAGGCGCACGTTTCAGTGTATCACAACTTTCAGAAATGTTGATTTTAAATCCTTAGGCACAACTGAAATATTTGGCAGTAAATAAAAAAAAGACTTTCCTCGACTCCTTCTGTTCTTCACGCATCGTTCAGCTCGATGCCCCAGAGATAATCTGCAAAAATACTGTTCAGCTGCTTTATAGTGATGGAAGTGGATTTAAAAAAACAAAATAAATCATGATTGTTCCCATGTTGTCAGAGGATGAGGCCGTTTCACCTCATCAGTAAATACTGAGACACTTAGAGAGAAGACAGAAGACTGCAGGCTGTGGGACGAGTCTGTCGGTGTGAAACAGCTTCTGATCACACATCTTCACACAAGATCCTCTGAAACAATCGCTAACAATAACTTCCCATTAACGTAATAACCTGCAGGTAATAGTGTGATAATCCTGTAAACTTAATACATTTCCAATTAACGTGATACAATGAATTATTACATTTATTGGGTTTTATAATTTTATAAAGCAGAGGTGTGACCAAGTCAACTTTGCTTGAGTCCCAAGTCAGTCTCAAGTCTTGAGGCACAAGTCTCAAGTCTAAATGTAGAACAGCAAGTCAAGTCAGAACAAATCAAAGAATCCAGTATGAATTTAATATCTTAAAGAAAACTAAATATCTAGGACTTTTCAGTGCAATATGGTTTTAATAGGATAAAAACTTGGTAAGAGCATCATGAGTTTGATTTCTATAATCAGTTTCAACTTCAATAAATTCAATCATTCCATACAAATTCAGAAAACAATTTAAATTCAGTCTGCTGGAACAAATCTCATCACTTTCAATCTAAGTCATTTACACAAACACAAGATCTCATGTCAAGACTTTAGAAACCTTTTCAAGTCATCAGAGTACAAGTCAGAGTCAAGTCCCAAGTCACCAGAACCCAAGTCGAGTCGAGTCTCAAGTCTTCTCTTCATGCATCAAGTCGAGTCTCAAGCAATTAAAACTGTGACCCGAGTCCAAGTGATGTGACTTGAGTCCCCACCTCTGCAACCCAGTCACAAATTTGGTTCTGCATCTGAAAAAGGGATGCTAATTCAATAAAATCCAAAATGTAATGATCATTATGTTTATGGAAACATAATGATAAATTATTTACGTTAACAGGATTATTACAGTATCATCTGCAAACTGCTGTTATGCTAATGGTTTATTACGCTTAATGGGAAGTTGTTACATTAACAGTTATATATAACAGGCTTTCCTCTGCACAAGTGCTGAGTGTTTTCATTTTGCTTTTCCTAAATAGCAGTCAGGGTTTGGTCCATTCATGAACTGAAGTGAGAATGCATGTTAAACTGCAGTCAGCTCCTGCAGTGTGAAAGTCTCCCAGCTGTGAGGAAACAGTGTGTGAATTGAACTGAACTCCATGAAATTCCATGAAATTCCTCTACTAAGAAAGTTTGTCTCGACTCGCTGAACATTATAAATCAAAACATTATGAATCAAATGAAAGACAGTTCAACAAATCAAACACATTCAGTCATAATGTATGTATTACCATTACATGTTCTGCATCAAACACCAGCTGAAAGGTTCCTTTAACATTTCATGATATTCAGTATTGATCATATATAACACTATGTGGACTCTCAGATATGTGGGAAGAAAAAAAACAACAAAAAAACATGAATTTCACAGAAACGTCCTGAAATTCCAATTCAATTCAATTCGGTTTCCTGGCGTTTTTTTTTTTTTTTCAAATTCCAATTCTGATTCCTCAGCTGAATTGGAACTGATGAATTGACCCCAACCCTGATAACATTTATGTTTGTATTTAGCCGAAGTGAGCGGCAGTGGCACACAAGCTGATCAGCACCACCAGCCTCAGCGGTGCAGTGTGGTTCACCAGCACTCGTGCAAAGGAAAAACCCCGGAACAAAAACACAGTTCCTGACTGTCTGCCTTAAAGGAGAAATCCACGCTCAGATTTGAGATTTGAGAAGTGTCATGTAGTTTCTGTCCCTCTGCCTGCCTCAGCAGTCAGTGATTTCCTGCGTTTCACACAGTGAGTGTGAACTTGTTGCATGCAGCTGTGTTAGACGTGCAGGCGGAGAGAGCGACAGTGACAGTGCAGCAAGAACAAGACTTTCTCCCATCTAGAAACACGAGGGACTGACGCCAAAACCTGACCGCTGTTTACCGCTGATGTGTCAGATCGCTGAAACATTTTCTCCACACCAAACTCCATTGTTTTGCGTTTTTTTTTCTCCACAAAGTCGAATGGTACGGTGGCCAAGAGAGCTCAATGCACTGCAACTTAAGAAAACACATGCAAATAGACAAAACACAAGCAAATTAAGAAAACATCTTCATCAATTTGACAACACATGCTGCTGCAAACACACACAACACAACCAAACACACAGAACACAACCAAACACACACAACACAACCAAACACACACAACACAACCAAACACACACAACACAACCAAACACACACAACACAACCAAATACAGAAACGCGCTGCAAGTAGCACAGACGACAACGGATCTGTTTCCAGGCGACACAAAAAAAGTGATGAACCCGACTGGGACACGCTTGTTGTTCAATGAACAACGAGCTGGACGGCTGTGGCTCAGGAGGTAGAGCGGGTCGTCCACTATTCAGAAGGTCGGTGGTTCGATCCCCGACTCCTCCAGTCCGCATGTCGAAGTGTCCTGTGGGCAAGATACTGAACCCCAAATTGCTCCCGATGGTTGTGCCAGCACCCTGCGTGGTAGCTTGCCGCCATCGGTGTGTGAATGGGTGAATGCAGGCATTGTAAAGCGCTTTGGATAAAAGCACTATATAAATGCAGTCCATTTGAATCATGCGATCACAATGTTAAAATAAACCAAAAAAAAAAACTTACATTTTAGCTCATTTTCCAACACCACTGACGAGTAGCCGACTTCAATAACTTCAAAAGTCACAAAGCGTTGAACAACAAGTGTGTCCCAGTCGGGTTCATCACTTTTTTGTGTCTCCTGGAAACAGATCCGTTGTCGTCTGTGCTACTTGCAGCGCGTTTGTGTATTTGGTTTCTCTGTGTGTATTTGCAGCGCACGTGTTGTCAACTTGATGAAGATGTTTTCTTAATTTGCTTGTGTTTCGTCTATTTGCATGTGTTTTCTTAAGTCGCAGTGCGTCGAGCTCTCTCGGCCACCGCAGCATGGAGCTAAAAGTACGGTGGCCGAGACGTGTCGAAGGAACCGCATATCCAAAACGCTTTGCAAATTGGAAAAACACAAGCGCATTAACGGAAAACACAAATGCAAAAATCACAACACAAATGCAAAAGCCACAACATCACAATGGAAGTGAGCAACAACGGATGTTGACAATGAAACGGGCCGATCAACTATTATTGCCGGTGGACTATTATTGGCTGCACATGTGGAAGAGGAAAGTTCTTGCCTGTTGGAGAAGTAAGTGAAACGTTCGCTAGCTAACTATGATTACTATCGCTATGTGATTGTCACAAATGAGCAATGTTGTTCAAAGTCTTTATATTTTCATATTTATGTACTCTGCCATCTTGTGCAGGCAATAGTAGTCCTCCCGTTTCATTGTCAACATCCGTTGTTGCTCACGTCTGTTGTTATGTTGTGGCTTTTGCATTTGTGTTGTGATTTTTGCATTTGTGTTTTCCGTTAATGTTCTTGTGTTTTTCGAATTTGCAAAGCATTTTGGATATGCAGTTCCTCCGACACGTCTCGGCCACCGTATAAAAGGAGTGCTGACGCGAGTTAGTTAAAATCATGATGATAAAGTCATGTGAGGCTTTATGAATACAGATCCAGTGTCCTGTGTGTGTGTTGATTTCAGAAGGAAAGGCCACTTTCACCAGAGGCTTCCATGTGAAGCAGGTTCAAGCCTGTTCTCCTCACACTCCTCGCCTTCCTGACCCGGCAGCAGCTCACCTTGCTGCTTCTGACAAAATGACAGGTTTCATTCAGAGAAATAAACCAATAACTCTGCTTCCTTTTTAATTCAGCCTCATTAAAATTTGGTCATGGAAATTTGAAAAGGGAGAAGTCGTGGAAAAGTTCTGGAGTTTAGTGCAGGGGAAAGTGACTGTCCATCAGATCCTGTGTGTTCTCTTATTTTCTCTCTTTTCATAATTAGATTTGGTTTGGTTCAGATTTTCATTACAGCAGAGAGTCGAGGATGTGGCCTCGAGACGCTACAGGCTCCACCTCGTCCTCCCCTTCCTCATATTTTCATACAGTATATGGATGTAGCTGTATTTGAAAATGCAGATAACTAACTAACTGCCAATATCTGCTGCATGTTCTCTGTTGATTTGTGCTGCTTTAAAGTTCTGGGGCCACTTTGCTTTCAGGATTTGGCGCTGAAGTTCTGCAGGTCCTCACTATAGAGACGTCTGAACACACAGCTGGAGACTAGTTCAACACACATATAGAGACTTGTAGAGGAGAAAAGGAGTGTGACTCCTCTATACTTCTGTCTTATTTAAAGGACAATTCCAGTGTGATTGGAGCTGATTTCCTGCATAGACAGCCTAAGTCCCTCCTCTTCCGCCGTCCACCATGGGACCTTATTTCAGAAAAAATATGTACGGTAGTCAAACTGCCACTTTCTTGACTTGCAAAATTATCTTTTAAATTGACAAAACATCATATGTGTAATTCATGGCACAATTCAAACGGGATCAAACAATTATTTGTCTCTCGCCGTTGACTACCGAACATATTTTTTCCGAAATAAGGTCCCATGGTGGACAGCGGAAGGGGAGGGGCTTAGGCTCTCTATTCCCTTACTGTTTTAGATCCCAGTGCTTTTGAAAAGGTTTTAAAGCATCTTTAATCGTGGCGTACGCATGAAAAAAACAGTCTTAATTAATATTAAAGGGATGGAAAACGTAAAAAAATTTGGAAAAAACCCCTCAAATCATGCTGGAAATTGTTAGCATGGATTGTTTTGCCGCTACACACAGTCCAGCCAGGCAGCTTCTCGGTGACATAAAGGGGCAATAACTAAGATTTTTACTGTCCCATAGCACAAAATGACCAGAATATATCTGCGGGGGTTTGACGTGGCTGTTGATCAATAACCAGTGACTCAGTGATTATTTGGCCAGCAGCTGAGGTTTCTGTCTTTCAGACCCTTCAAACCTCTGTCTTTCCTCTGTTTTCTGTTTTCCCCAGCCAGGAGAGATTCAAACCCTCCAAGATACGCGACTTTTGTCAGTTACAGGCCACCGTAGCTTCAGGGGACGGAAAGAGTGGGATGGGGGTGTGGGGGTGGGGGTGGTGGGGGTCCTGTACCAGAGAGCTGTGCAGGAGCAGATCAGTTTCTCCTGGCCGTCCATACAGGCCGATACAGATCGCAGATGACTCGATGCCTCTTCCGGTCGGGTCCGACCCTCCGTCCTCCTCGGTCAGCTGTTCCCCTGCTGCAGCCCCAGCAGCCCGGCTCTCTGCTGGTACTGCTTCTCCTTCGCCGCCGCGATCCTCGCCGTCAGGTCCACCGGCTTCTCCAGGAAGTTGACCAGCGCCTGCTCCGTCAGCAGCGACGCCACGATCTGAGCGAGGCTGACCGTCCACTCGCTCTCCACGCTCTCACCTTCACCTCCACCTCCACCTTCACCTTCACCGCCGGAGACAGACTCGGGGCTGCGGTCTCCCTGCGCCGGCCCCGCCTCCTCCCGGCCGCTGACCTCTGACCCCGAGCGGCGGCCGCGGTGGCCGGCCTCGCCGATCTGCAGCACCAGGCTGGTTACCGTGGCGATGGCCTGGAAGAGCTCGTTCTCCTCCGGGTCTCCGTGGAACATGCTGTAGAGCGTCTTACAGAACTGGATGAACTCCCGCTGGAGGGAAAGACACCAACACTGATCAGATACCACATACTGATAATGCATGTTATTTATAATAATACCACTGATACTAATATTAACAGTATTACTGCCAGATATAATAACTTGTCAAAGTGTAATAAAATGTCTCCCTAAATTTGTTGAAAATGTAATAAAACCTGATCCTCATAATGTAAACACATTACCATATTAACTGGCAATTATTATATTATTATAACTTTATTTTTTAACTTTATTTTTATTATTATTATTATTATTCAGTGGGTTTTATTTTCCATCTTATGTTATGCATTCCTCATTTTTATCTTATTTTACTATTATTATCAAGTGGCTTTTATTCTCCATCTTATTTTACATTAATTATGGCATTCTATCCCTATTTTTATGCTCATTCTATGTCTATTTTCATGTGAAGATGCATTCTATGTATTCTATTCTCATCTTTCTTATTTTTACTATTATTATCAAGTTTTATGTGAAGCACATGGTGCATGTAATTTCTTTGTTGTAAAGCACTTTGAGCTGCATTTCTTGTATGAAAGGTGCTATACAAATAAAGTTTATTATTATTATTATTATTATTATTATTATTATAACTGGCAATTGTTATATTTTAATCAATTCAGAGGAGCGACAAATTCTGCCACTCTTGAAAAAAGAAAAGACAAAGCATTAATGTTAAAACCAAAGTATTTCAGCTGCAGTTCAGTCAGAGGATCTGACACATGATGATTTTAATATTAAAACTCTGTCATTTGCTTCTTTCTGATTCTTCCTCCTCAGAGGAGCTGCAAGGCTGTGACTCATTTTGAGGGACATTTAGTTAAACTTGATAAGTTATGCCAAAATAAGTTCAGAAAAGTACAACAGAACTGTTCTCTAAGAGCTGTAAGACGTTACAAAGTGCTCTTTATGATATTTTACTAATATTGACATGCACTGTATATTACCCAGCAAAGACAAACAGCAGTAGCTACTTTGTATGTGTAACAGACAAAAATTAAACCCATAAATGCTTTTTAATGATTTTCTGTCCACTGCTCTCATGCTGGCTGCCTGACACTGCTGACAAACTGCTTATATAATGTTGTTTTTAATATCTGCTGTGAATCCTGTGGCCTGCTGGGACAAATAAAGCTGAAACCTGAAAACAGCAGGAGATACATTTTGACTCAATACTTCACTACTCATGCAGTTACTGCTCTTGGGCTTTTCAGTGCAGGTTTCACAGCTTTTCCTTCAGTTGACAGGTGAGTTAACTGATATGAGCCTACAATACGTTAACGTTCTCCAGGGGATCAGCACCTGGTTCATGAGCGGCAGAGGCTTCTCCACGTCTTTCTCCTTCTCCTTCACCAGATCCTGCAGCATCTGCTTCAGCTGCTCCTGGTAGTCCTTCACCTCCTCCCCTGCCTCTGCAGCACCTGCAGCCACACCGAGGAGTCACACACACACCGTGGAGTCACACACACACCGAGGAGTTACACACACAGAGGAGTCACACACACGCCGAGGAGTCACACACACAGAGGAGTCACACACACACAGAGGAGTCACACACACAGAGGAGTCACACACACACCGAGGAGTCACACACACAGAGGAGTCACACACACACAGAGGAGTCACACACACCGAGGAGTCACACACACCAAGGAGTCACACTGACACCAACTCCGGCAACAAGTCACCGCAACTCCATCCACTCACACTTCACTTGGATAGTGCAATGTTGATACTCAACTTACTATCCAGTGACTATAGTCTACTGAGTTTCTGTTGAAGACTCAAAACAGAACATGTTTTCCTCATGCTATGAGTGTGTTTGTGTACCTGTGTGAATACTGCACATAGTCTTGGTATGTCTTTTCTAATATATATAATGTATTAATGTATGCATTCTACATTAAGCAAATGAAAACCTAATGAAAAAGCATCGTCTCTGTACTGACTCTCCCTCCTGGACGGTAAATCAGTGCAGAGTCAGTTTCTGTGTTTCTCCTGCAGCTCTGGAGTTTTCAACAGTCTGGTTGTTCCTTTTATCTAATACAATTACTTTAGAAGTACCTTTTTTTTACTTGTATATTACTCAATAATTATCAGTCATTCTAATGCTGTAACTAGTTATTACATCTATTTTATTTGGATATTACTTAGTGATTTCCAGTCATTACTGTGTAATTTAAAAGGTTACCAACTTGGAAAAATCAACAAAGATCTGCATTCTTGCTCCAGATATTTTTTTACTGTGATAAACAACATTTTGACTGAGCTGGTCTGTTTATGCAGTTTGAATGGGAATGAACTGAACTGGACTGAGTTGATTTAATTTTGGAAAAATAACAATATTGGAGAAACCGACCGGCGTTTGAGACAAACAATTCAGTGAATAGATTCTGTTTAATAATTAAAGTGGATTAATTTGTGAGATGGAGAGGCTTCCTGTGTTTTAAGAGTGTAAATGAGTGTGTGTGTGTGTGTGTGTGTGTGTGTGTGTGTGTGGAGCGTACCTGGCGGCAAGTCGACGTACAGCGGCCTGGTGGTGGACAGCAGGGGGCTCTTCATCGGAGAGGGGTCATCCTCACTCTCTGTCAGAGCTGCACACACGCACGCACACACACACACACACACACACACATTTAAATGAGTTATGTCCACATAAATACAGGCAACCACATTGTTGCATACACACACAAACACACACACACACACAGTCAAATCAACCAATAAATCACAGCCTTTAGTGCTAATGTGTTTCACCATGTTGAAAGACAGTAAAACCGCTGTGTGTGTGTGTGTGTGTGTGTGTGTGTGTGTGTGTGTGTGTGTGTGTGTGTGTGTGTGTGTGTGTGTTACCTGGTGGGATGTGCAGACGATACAGCAGCCTGATTTTCTCATTCAGCTCCTCGCAGTATAAAGTATCTGAGAGGAAGAAGAGAGGAGGAACAGAAGAGAGAAAAAAAAACACTTTTATTATTTCTTCTTTTATATTTCTTGTGTTTTTATCATTTGTCCCTGTAACTGTTTTAGTCATTTAAATTTCATGAAACGACCTAATGAAACAAATTAAATTTCATACACTCATTTCAAAACACTGTTTTTCAAAAGTTTCTCAAAAACATGAGGTAAGATTCATCATTAACGCTTCAACACTTTTTGGTTGTTTTTTATTTATCATTTGTCCCTGTAACTGTTTGTAAAACGACTTATCGATGAACTTCATGTACTGCACTTATTTCAAAACACTGTTTCAAAAAGTTTTCTCAAAAGCGTGAAGTAAAATCCATCGTTAACGCAGTGAATCCAGAGCTGCTTTGACGCTTTTGCACCACCTGAAATACATGAATACCAACAAGATTTAATGTAAAAAAAAAAAAAAAAAAAAAAAAAAAAAATACATAGGACCTAAAATGAAGAGCTGAAGACGTTTCACCACTCATCCAAGAGTCCAGTGGATTTTGTCTTCATTTTTTTGGACATCTTACCACCTGGAGGACTGCAGTGAATCAACACAGACAAGAATATCCCATGTTCCAATGATCATTAAGAGTGCAGACGAGGGCGGTGCAGTCTGTGTACAACACTACTCTGAATACAAAGAGGAAATCCTGAGACAGCTCTCTGATCAGTGTTCAGCTACAGACCCAGATTGAACGGGCAGTCACTACAAAGTGGTGAAATCAACGACAGAGACGAGAGATTTTTGATTCATAAGAACGTCTCCGTCCCAGTTATATACACATTACCCAAAATTCACAAAGATACATTTCCTGTACCAGGCCGCCCCATAGTCTCAGGCAACAACTCTCTTCTAGAACCACTGTCACAATATGTTGATGAATTTTTGAATTTTAGGGGTCACTTATCTGACTGTTACTATCACAATATATGAGATATTTGGTAAATCTATCGGTCACTTATTTGGCTGTTACAATCACATGTGTGATATATTGAGTAGATCTCTCAGTCACTCATCTGGCTGTTGTAATCACAGAATGTGATATATTTCCTCCTTATTAATTTTTTCTGATTACTATTTTTCTTACTAATATTTTTCGGACTAATATTTGTTTCTTGAGGATGGTTGTTCGTATTTATGTACATGCATTTATAGGCTATTTGTTATGGAGATTCTGCACATGATGAGGTTACAGATGTAGACCCACATACATGCTATTCTTACTGTTAGTGTGTAAATCAATCGGTCACTATCTGGTTGTTGTAATCACATAATGCGATATATCTCCTCTAGGGTTGCAAAATTCCGGGAATTTTCAAAGTTGGAAACTTTCCATGGGAATTAACGGGAATTTATGGGAATTAACGGGAATTTATGGGAATAAACGGGAATAAACGGGAATAAACCAGGAATTTACTAAATTGAAGGTATGCTCTTAATAAGGAACTTAAATATAGTTGGGGAAAACATATTTTAGCATAATCCTGACTAAAACAACCAGATATCATGCAAGTACAGTTGAATATCTATGCTATTCCTCAATCACATGCACACATAGCACACTGCTTACTGCAGGGCTGTTGAGACCACGCCCCCTACATGCAACTCAACATTCATGTTTTTGTTCTTCAATGAAAGAATTGATTGTTCAATAAAATATTTAACACTTGATAAAGTTCTACTTACAAATAAATCTGTTTTAATTGTATTATTTTGGATGGATGTCTGCTTATAACAAAACAAATATTTATGCTTGGATATGATACCTTTCCATTAAATTACCCTCAATTCCCAGTTAATTCCCATAAATTCCCATAAATTCCCATAATTCCCATGGAAAGTTTCGAATTTGGAATATTTCCAAAATTCCCCAGCTTAACTTCCCATGGAAATTTACCGGAAACTTTCCGGAAATTTACCGGAAATTTTCCACCCCTTTGCAACCCTAATCTCCTCTGATGGCTTAAACTGTCTCAAATTTTCTTATTTTTCTTATTAGTACATTTTTTATGATGCCTGTTTGGATGATTTGTATCAGCTGGTTGTAATCCCCAGCAGGTTCCTGGCTGATGTTTAGTAGCGGTCACACACCCACAACCTGGGGCTGAAACACGTTTTTTTTGCTGCTGTGAATCATTAAAGAAGTGATATACATACTATATACTTATCTGTGAGTGCTGACAACTTCATTTGTTATTTTTGTGATTTTTGGGTCGCCACCCGTTACACTCTAAAGACTGTGAGTTGAGTTCTTTCGTTTATGATGAATTTTTGAAACCACTTGTACAGACTCTTCCCTCCTACAGTCGAGACTCAGCAGACCTCATTAACAAACTACAGAGCAGATCCATTGATATTGATACTCTCACAGTAGTCACCTTTGATATCGAGTCCCTATATACCAATATTCCTCAGAATGAAGCAATAGTATGCATAGCTCGGCCATTGTCACAGAGATCTGACAGTACTCCATCCAACACTGGTACTCGCCTACAGAGCAGTACATCAGACTAGAGCTGCAGCGATTAATCGATTAGTTGTCAACTATTAAACTATTTTGATAATCGATTAATTGGTTTGAGTAATTTTTTAAGAAAAATAAGTCAAAATTCTCTGATTCCAGCTTCTTAAATGTGAATATTTTCTGGTTTCTTTCCTCCTCTATGACAGTAAACTGAATATCTTTGGGTTGTGGACAAAACAAGACATTTGAGGACGTCATCTTGGGCTTTGGGAAACACTGATCCACATTTTTCACCATTTTCTGACATTTTATAGACCAAACAACTAATCGATTAATCGAGAAAATAATCAACGGATTAATCGACAATGAAAATAATCGTTAGTTGCAGCCCTACATCAGACAGCCCCTCCCTGTCTGCGGTCACTGGTCAGGTTCCAAACCCCGCAGGGTCGCCTCACACCGGTGTTCCAATAAGCTCTAAACTCCCCCTGCAGGCCTGTTTGCAGCTGCAGTCTGTTCCAGTCTCTCCTGGCCTCCTGCGTATTGATCCTGGTCTAACAGCTGTGTGGGCAGGAGGCCGGACGGACGGATGGAGGGACGGAGGGATGAGACAGAGGCAGAGGCAGAGGCCTGGCAGAAATCTAGATCCAGACAGCATCAGTTTACACTCTGCTGCTGCTGGGGAAACCTGTTCACCTCTGGATGCTGACTCCCCACTCCCCACTCCCCACACTCATGTTTTGCATAGTGTGTTTAGGCAAAGAAATACACTCAGTTTCTATTTCTCTGTCTCTCTCTTTGTCTGTTCAAATCAAAGTGCTTTTACGAGGTTAAAAGAAAAAGAAAACAGAAGAATAAACTATCTAAACGGACAAAAACGCACAGACCGAGCACACGATGAAAAAGCCGGTAAAACACATCAGTCACACTGAAAGGCCAGAGAGGAAAACTGGGTTTCTAATCGATTTTTTTGAAAAATGTCAGTGGATTCTGCTGACTCGGCACTTTGTGAAACGCTGTTCCACAGTCAGAGGGCCGCGATGGCAGAAGAGTGAGGTCACCGTTTAGTTTTATATAATTCTCTATTGACAAATTTCTCATAAAACTGAACTGAATATGTTAGATGTATTGCAGTTTTCATGGAGTCATAAGTTCATTTGGAAATTTTAGCAGATGTTGGGGAGGTTCTGTGATGTTGCAAGGTGTTGTGGGATGTCACGCTCCATCTGAGGAACCACATGCTTCCTTCAGCCACAACAAGGAAGTTTAAAACAAGGAAGTTTGAGAGGTGAGACAGAAACACAACTTCCTCCTTCCACCTCCACATGCTGCCTACACAGGAAGCTTCCCTGCAGTCAAACAAGGAACCAGGTTAGGAAGCTTCCTAGTTAGGGAGCAAGGAGGTAAGAAGCTAGGAAGCTCCTCATGAGTGAGACAGAGCCTCTATCTCTCTGTCTCTCTCTCCCTTTGTCTCTCTCGCTCTCTCTCAAATTCAAATTTGCTTTATTGGCACAACAACAATACTGCCAAAGCATCAAGAGTCAGTCTCTCTCTCTCTCCCTCTCCTTCTCTCTCTCTCTCTCTCCCTCCCTTCCTCCTCTCTCTCTCTCCCTCTCTCTCTCCATTTGTCTGTCTCTCTCTCCCCCCTCTCTTTCTCTCTCTCTCCTCCCTCCCTCTCTCTCTCCCACCCCCCCCTCTCTCTCTCTCTCCCGCCCCCCTCTCTTCCCTCTCTTCTCTCTCTCTCTCTCTCTCTCTCTCCTGCCTCTTGTAGTTTTAAACAAGTTTCTGTTTCAAGTTTCAAGTTTGTGGTCGGACATTTTTATAAGGCTTAACAGATGGCTGAGATAAGACTCACACACACACACACACACACACACACACACACACACAACACACACACAAAAGCACTTTGATGTACTGTCTTCTTTTAATTCTGTTTATTATCAACTGTCTTTATCTGCAGTTTTGTCCTCTTGCTTTCTGTAAAGAACTTTGTGACAAATCTTGTGATTTGTCTTGAAATCACACACACACTCACCCCCCCTCCCCCCCCCATCCCCCCGTCCCCCCCCTCCACCTACCCAGCCAGCAGGCGACCTCCCTGAAGCAGACCAGGTTGTCCCGGTCCTGGTCCAGCAGGATGAAGGTCCTGTGGGACAGGGTGTCAGTGTGCTGGGGCGAGGCCCCGGGCCACGGGGCCAGCAGAGCGTACAGACTGTTGAACTGCGGCCGGTCCAGACGGTACTGCTGCTCCGTGTAGGACCGGCCCGAGGCCCCGCCCCCCCACGCCACCGCCGGGCCGCCACCGCCCCAATACAGACTGATGAAGTGCTCCGTCTGGAGGGGGGGGAGAGAGAGGAAGGGAAGGAGGTGGGGAGAAGCCAAGAGAGAGACAGAGAAGATGGGAGGGTGGAGGAAAGAAAGGGGGGAGAGAAGGAGAGGAGAAGAGAAACGGGGGAGGGAAGGAGAGGAGGAGAGAAAGGAGGGAGGGAAGGAGAGGAGAGAGTGAGGGAAGGAGATGGGAGGGTGGAGGAGAGAAGGGGGGAGGGAAGGAGAGGAGGAGAGAAAGGGGGGAGGGAAGGAGAGGAGGAGAGAAAGGAGGGAGGGAAGGAGAGGAGGAGAGAGTGAGGGAAGGAGATGGGAGGGTGGAGGAGAGAAGGGGGGAGGGAAGGAGAGGAGGAGAGAAAGGGGGGAGGGAAGGAGGTGGGGAGAAGCCAAAAGAGAGAGAGAGAGAAGACGGGAGGGTGGAGGAAAGAAAGGAGGGAGAGAAGGAGAGGAGGAGAGAAAGAGGGGAGGGAAGGAGAGGAGAAGAGATAGTGAGGGAAGGAGGTGGGGAGAAGCCAAAAGAGAGAAAGAGAGAAGATGGGAGGGTAGAGGACAGAAGGGGGGGGGGGGATGAGATGAGAGAAAGGGAGAGGGAGGGAGATGAGATGAGAGAGAGAGAGAGGGATATAGAGAGAAGGATAGGGGAAGGAAGTGAAATAGGGGAAGGAAGTGAAAGAGAGGGAGAGAAAGGGAGGGAGGTGGGGAGGGAGAGGAGAAGAGGAGAGGAGAGGAGAGGAAGGAGGGAAGGGAGGAGGAAAGGAAATGAGGGAAGTGAGGAAAAATGGAGAGAGGGAAGTAAGGAGGATAGAGAGGAGAGGAGAGGAAGGGAGGGAGATAGAGAGAGAGGGAGAGGATGCGAGGGTGAGAGAGGCGGAGGAGAGAAATGGGGAGGAGAGAGGGAGGAGAAGCCAAAAAAGAGAGAGAGGGGGGGGGTGGAGGTGAAATAGAGAGGGAGGGAGAAAAGAAAGAGAGGCGAGAGAGGAGGAAAGGAAGTGAGGGAGGTGGGGAGGGAGGGAAGAAGAAGTGGGGAGAAGGAGGAATAGAGAGAAGGGGAGGAAGGAAAGGAGGAAAGAGAGGAGGAGAGGAAGAGAGGAACGGAGGGAGAGAGGGAGGGAGAAAGCACACGATTCGTCATACTTCACATCGTTAACCAATTAATGAACTGATCGTTTTCAGTCCAATTCCACTTCTTCTTCTTCTTCTTCTGCTGAATCACTAAATCATTTCACTGCGGTCGTTTCGTTGGGACCGAGCTGAGAGTTAAACCGGGACGTGAAAGTACCTTGAAGAGGTCGTAGACGTCGGCCAGGTCTTCTGGACAGATGGACACGTCCGGGGTCACGACCCTGAGCTGTGGACGGACAGAGAGGAGAGACACTGCGACATTACATCACATGGAATAAAATCTACATGTTTGTGCTTCATGTCCCTGTAATCCAGCCTGATGTTTGGTGTCTTTGGAAACATTTGGGATCTGGACTAGAGATTAAAATAAAGTTCTGTGGAATTGAACAAAGATTCTAAACGTTTTTTTGGGGGGTTTTTTATGTTGTAAGACAATAAAGAATTCTGCATCGGAGCTATCGGAGTCCAAGAAACCAGACCAAAGCTACACACACCTGTTAGACTAGAATCGCCACCTGGAGCCAGTTGCATAAGTAAGTACTTTATTTCTAAAGTGCCTTTCGAAAACCAGAGTTACAAGGTGCTGTACAATGAAAACATTAAAAATAGAAATAAATAAGTGCTTACAAAACAAGTGAGTTTTTAAAGGCTTCTTAAAACTAACCACTGACTCTGCGTTTTTTATGGCTAAAGGAAGACGGTTCTAGAGAGTGGAGCTACAGCTGAAAAAGCTCGGTCACCCTTAGTTTTAAGCTTGGATTTTGGGACAGCCAGAAGGCCTTGGTCAGAAGACCTGAGAGATCTCAGTGATCTCACTGTGGCCAAGGGACACAATCATTCAGATATATAAAGTGGGGCCAGCCCATGTAGTGCTTTATAGGTGATTAAGAGAGTTTTAAAATTAATTCTGCAGTCGATGGGTAACCAATGTAGAGTGGCCAACACTGGTGTAATGTGTGACCTACGGTGTGTGTTGGTTGCTTAACATTTGCTGCTAGAGGACCAATACACTGCTGTATTTTATCATAAAGCTAGTTTAAGACTAGTCTAAGCCTCAGACTGGTCTTAGATTCTCAGGTTGGACTAGACTAATTAAGACTGCTTGATACTTAAATATTACGACTGACTTATTTTGAGGTAAAGTTAGCCAATCTCGAGTCAAGAACTTTGTTGTTATGGCAACGAGTCGGCCTACATGTCAGAGCGGGAAGTTTAAATACTGAAGCTGTTTCATAAAAGATGGCAAATCCTTGTTTTTTGGAACGAGCCTGAAGAAGAGAGAGAGTCTTAAGAGAGATAAACAACCCATTAGAGATCTACAACAATCAAGAAGGAGTAAGAACAGGTAAATATAAGTATCTATAGCAAGTCTGACTTAAGGTCACATGAGTGCAGGCGGGGTTGAATGCTGCCAGTGTAAACAGCACATCGGAAACAGACTGGAAGAGAGAACAGAGAAAGAGACTGACAGCGTTTTCTTTGGTGGTGTCCTCGTGCGCCTGCAGCACCAGGATCCTGTGCCGACACCGGAGCCGCTCGATCTGCCGCACCGTCAGGTCCCCGAATTTCTGACCGGAGAAAACAACAGAAAAAAACACAAGAGAATAATACACACTTGAAGGGAGAAGGAAAAAGCGGATGTGTGTGTGGAGGGACAGGGACAACCAATTTAAAATTAGAATTACAGATTTACGTTCAGTATTCTGTCACTGTGTGAATTCAGCAGGCTGCAGCTGTAAAAGGGAAAGTGAGCGTCCAGAGAGAGCTGGACTGAGTAACATGGGAGTGCATGGACAGTTCTGGTAATGTTCTGGTAATTCAGGTTCAAACTCACTTGGACATCAATTCAAGGCTTTTAAGTGATTTTCAAGGTCTTGTTTGGTGAATTTCCAAGACTCAGACCCGGCATGTCTTGGGGTCAGACATGACGTTGGTCAGAATTACAAATCATACATGTTTTTTCTCATGATAGTCGATATTTTGTGCCGCTATTCAATTCCTTTCATTTTTTCCATTTTCTTTTTTTTTCTACTTATGCACATTTGAATTGTACACAACTGCTTTGTCAGGAATTTAAAACAAAAACAACATGAAATACAAAAAAAAAAAAAAATTAAAGGTTCGGCAAACATACATAAAAATGATAAATCATGGCATCATGTGCATCCACATGGAGAGGGGTCTCCAAATAAAAATAAATAAATATATAAATAAATGAAAGAAAAGTACCTTAAAAGAAACAGATATTAATCTTGGCCAAATTCACATTTAAGTCAGTACAGCTCCTTATCACATTGGTAATCTAAAATAAGCAATTACAGGAGCCCATCAGTTTGAAAACATGTCTGTCTTTACATGGAGTTTTGCTGTTATTTTTTTCCATTGAGTACACTTTCATTAACCTGTCTTGCCATTGATGTAAGGTGGGTGGCAGTGGTTTGAGCCAGGATAAAGTTAGCATTTTTTTTTGCCACCAATAAAAGGATATGCAGCAAGTAAGCCTAATTTTTTCCATTTTCATGCCAAAAAATGACTAGTATTCAGTGTTTCTGAGCCTCTGAAAGATTCAGAGCATCATGGGACACTAAAACTCTCCACTGAAACCAGACTGATAAAGTTCTTTTAGTGTCAGCAGCTCTTTAAGGTAGAGAGGAACCTCCATATCAAGTCAAGTCAAGTTTATTTATAAAGCACATTTCATACGACAGGCATAGTAGACTCAATGTGCTTCAAAATAAAAAGCAAAAAATAGGCAAAGATCATACATGACAAAAACATTTAAGATAGGAACATATAAGATAAGAAGGTATTACAATAAAAAGGAATAAGATAAAAAGGTATTATTATTATTATTAAAAAGGGAAAAATAGTAATAATACTGATTCTAAAATAAAAGTTTTCCCATTAACCACACACTTTAATCCTAACTAAAATCTCGCAAAAAGAGAGATGTTTTTAGTTGTTGTGGTAGAGAATTCCAGAGAGTAGGACCAGATATCAGAGGTGATGATATCTGATATTTAATAAAAGGCCGATATCAGGCCGATGTATCAGTCTCATCTTACATGTGTGTCTTGTGTGTGTGTGTGTGTGATTCTCACCTCATAGGCTTCGTTGATGAGCTCGGTGATGTTTGTGTGTCCCACAGTGGGAGCACTGGAGCTGCTGCTGGTTTCCTCTGCAGCAGACTGGGAGGAGGGGGGAGGAGGAGGAGGAGGAGGAGGAGGAGAAGACGGCTCTTCATCACTCCCCACCTGGTCCAGGAAACTACAGAGAGGAAACAGTCAGTCAGTCATGAGTCAGCGTGTCTCCACCTGAACGCCTCCACAGGCCAAACCAGTCAAACCATTATAATACAAGGATCTATGTGCATGAAAGAGATGGGAGCGACATGAGAGATGAGAGATATGGATGGCTAAATTATGGATGTGTGCACAGGATCATACACTATTCTATTCCAAAATACTGTGAATATTTCAGGAAAATATCATTGCATAAAAGGTAAATATTCATTATCTAGAAAATCCAGATCCAGTCAGTGAAAGATTCTCATTTTGATGACCAAGAACTCAGGCTGCTTATCCATTTTGGATCAACCTCATTAATCCTTGATCTCTAAAATATAGATGATCCACTCTGGAGAAAGCATTATCAATCTGTCAACCAAGAACACAAAATAAATCACAATAATTTGCTTCTAATTTTGTGCTCTCAGTTATTGTGTAAGAGTAGACATCGCCTTTATCAAATGACAGCTCATTTTGAAGAACGAAAGCAAAAACTAAACCCATCCCACTGAACTGAACGGTGACGTTAAGTGTGATGTCAAATCCTTAAAATGTTTCACACCTCATTTTGTCAGTTTTTAAATAAAATGAGCTTGTTATCATCAGTTCAGACGGCAGAACTGTGTGCCACGATATCCCCAAAATCACCATCCCATCACCATATGATTCCACTGAAATACGACAAACGACAATATTGATTATCGCCCGGCTCTACCCGGTGAGGACCATGAGCGCCTGGCCGTCGTCGGTGCTGGCGCAGAGCGGCGCGGCGTTGGCGTGGAGCACGGCCAGGCCCAGCTGGAAGATGGCTCTGATGCCGCGGAAGAAGAAGCAGTCGACCACGCAGACGGCGCTGTGGAAGGGCAGAACGCTGAGGAACAGGGTGAGGAACCAGGAGAGCGACACGGAGGAGAGCGGGGAGAGGTCCGGGAAGTGTTCGGCCAGCTCGGGGAGACGCTCCCGGATCAGCTCCTCGAACACGGACTGGTCCACCTGGGCTCCTGGGGGGGGGGGGGGGCACAGGGCGGGACACAGAGGGGGAAGGGTCAGAGTTCAAGCCTGAATGCAAAGCATCTTCCCTGCAGCAGTGTCCCTGAGCAAGACTCTGAATCCTACCAGCTCCAGCTATGTAGCTGACCTCTGACCTCTGACCTCTCTGTGGAGGAGAGAAAAGAGAAAAGAGAATTTCTCCTACTGGGGTTAATTAAATACCATATTATCATATTATCATTATTAAAAAAAACAGAAGAGGCAGTTCTTCAGCAGCCAGAAGAGGCGTTCTGGCTGCTGAAGAACTGTTCTGTTTACTGACAGTAAACAGAACAGTTATGTATTCAAGGGCAGACCGGAGTTTTAGTTCTACAAACATTTCTCAGAGGCAGAAATACTCTGATTGGTTGAGTTAAACCTCAGTGGGCGGAGCCAAAGACCCACAGGTTTTTCTGGCTTGGTAACATTAGACTGAAGCTCAGTGAAAAAGAGGCCTAGCGCTCTGCTGCTAACTGAAACAATATAATCTACCACAGTGGTTCTCAACGTGGGGTCCGGGGACCACCAGGGGTCCTTGCGGGAGTTCCAGGGGGTCCCCAGCAAATTGATGAGTTGTTGTTAAACTTCACCGTTATTTCATTTTATAGAGAATGTAGAAGAATGACTGTTTTAATCATACCTACAATACAGGTAGTCATGAGATTCTGGACAAAATCATCTATAACAATAAAAATACAGTCAGATTTGGGTCCGAGAGAAAGAATCTCATCCAACGGGGGTCTGTGGCTCTAATCTGGACCAAATTAGGGGTCCTTGATATGAAAAAGGTTGAGTATCACTGATCTACCATATTTAGTTATCTAGGTTAGCTAGTTAGCTAGCTGAGCTTCAGGTTCAAACTAGCCATACTAGCCTATAGCTAGCTTGGTAAGCTAGTTAGCTAGCTGCTGAGCTTCTGTTGTTGTTGCCATTTATATTTATTTATATTTTGACCAAAGTTCCTTCTTTGCCATTCAAGTTTGCCAGTTAGCTAACTAACCAACTAGTCTAGGCCTATCTAATGCTCTGAAAAACGGTGGCTCTTTGGCTCCGCCCACTGAGGTTTAGCTCAGCGAATTAGAGATTATATATGCCTCCAGCTCTGCCACTGTTTGTTTAACTAGAGTCATCCATGTTGGTCTCACACAGAAGAAAAACACTGAACTCCATCGCTGCCGTTTCAAAGATGAAAAGACAGACAGAAACATCCGTTTTCCAACAGAACATGAAGAGGAAGAGGAAACTGCTTCAGATGCACCACCATGTTGTAAATAAATAACTTGACAAAGCACAGGAAATCAGTCTGTACTACAGGAGTGAAGCGCTGCCTGAAAAAGCCTCCAGGCTGTTTGGTGTCCGAGCAGAGAGAGGAAGAACAGCTCAGACAAGACAAAACAAAACAAAACAAAACAAAACAAAACAAAACCACGTTCAAATGACTCAGCCTGCAGTTCGGCAAATGAAGGTCTATAGGTCGTTTTGGCCCTAAATTTAACCTCACAGCAGGTTGTGAGTTCATCATGACATCTGACCTAACATGCTCTCCCCTCCCCCAACAACTAAGTTCAGTTAAAATGTATTATCCATTGAGGAAATTGATCTGGCCCATGATGCACAAACACACTAGCCTGGTGTCCAGCACTCTTTGAATTTGCATGGCGATTCTTATGAATCGCCATGCAAATTCAAAGAGTGCTGAATACTGCGATTCATAGGGGCTGGACACCAGGCTACAAACACACAGTACATACACATAAACAAGGAATACATTTTACAGGTCTGTAACAACGCATTATGTAATAACTCGACAAAATGTAATACATTTTCACTAATAACACCCGCATTTTGTAATAATCTGCCGCATTTTGTAATACACAGCCTGAATGCAATATGTAATAAATTTCCCCGCATTTTGTAATAAAGTATATTGCAGTGTGTGTGTGTCTGTGTGTGTGTCTCCTGACATTTGTGTGTACCAGTACTTAGATGTTTGTGTCAGTATAACACTCAGTGTCGTGCAGTTTCTATGTCCCTCAAGTACAGTTTCTATTAAGCTAAGGAATACAGTGACACTTAATGTAGTTTTGACCAATGAAAGATAAAACTAATCTACTGAACTAATAGTATCTTTTTAAAATGAATTTTGAGTCAGTATGATTCATGCTAGAATGCATAAAATAAACATTGTTGTTATAATGTTATAACGATTTTTATTAATGAAGACATCCATTTTGGTTGGTTATTACATAATGCACCATATTATTAAATTTTCATCAAAAAAAAAGTGCAACTCCCGTATTTTGTAATAGCCACGGCAATATGTAATAATTTATTACAAAATGCGGGGAAATTTATTACATATTGCGTTCAGGCTGTGTATTACAAAATGCGGCAGATTATTACAAAATGCGGCAGATTATTAGAAAAATGAAGTGAAAATCTATTACATTTCGTCGAGTTATTACATAATGCGGTGTTATTACATAAGGCGTTGTTACAGGTCTAAAGTAGTTATATTGTGAACTAAATAAATGGGTTGGTAGCAATAAAAATATTTGCACAGTGCAAAGCTCATGAGATCGCCAACTACTGCCAACGTGCCTTTGAGCAAGACAGTAGAGCTGCTCAGTAGAAGCAGTGTTAGACTGTGGTTGAACTGGACAACTCCCAGTAAGAATGTGTGTAAATGTGAGTATGAAGCCTTCCTTGGATAAATAAAGATAAAAAAAAAAAATTATTCTGAATATGGCTTAAAATTTTGATCATCATAACTAAACATTCAAGAACTGTGATGTGACCCCTCCTCTGCTTTGACCCCTGACCTCTCACCTATGACCCGGCGGTTGAAGTAGTCGGGCAGCATCCTCTCACACACGGCCACCAGCAGCCAGAACGCCTCTTCCTCTTTGGCATAGAGCAGCAGCACCGAGGCCAGGATGTTCATCGACTGGAGGAAGAGGAGGAGGAGGAGGAAGGAGAGGAGGAGGAGGAGGAGGAGGAGGAGGAGGAAGAGGAGAGGAGGAGGAGGAGGGAGAGGAAGAAGTGGAGGAACAGGAGAAAGAGGAGGGAGAGGAGAAAGAGGAGGAAGAGGATGGAGAGGAGAAAGAGGAGGGAGAGGAGGAAGAGGACGAAGAGGAGGGAGAGGAAGAAGAGGAGAAAGAAGAGGAAGAGGATGGAGAGGAAGAAGAGGAGGAAGAGGAGGGAGAGGAAGAAGATGAGAAAGAGGAGGGAGAGGAAGAAGGGGAGAAAGAGGAGGGAGAGGAAGAAGAGGAGGAAGAGGAGGAAGAGGAGGGAGAGGAGGGAGAGGAAGAAGAGGAGAAAGAAGAGGAAGAGGAGAAAGAGGAGGGAGAGGAAGAAGAGGAGAAAGAAGAGGAAGAGGAGAAAGAGGAGGGAGATTAGGAAGAGGAGGGAGAGGAAGAAGAGGAGAAAGAAGAGGATGGAGAGGAAGAAGAGGAGGAAGAGGAGGAAGAGGAGGGAGAGGAGGGAGAGGAAGAAGAGGAGAAAGAGGAGGGAGAGGAAAAAGAGGAGGGAGAGGAAGAAGAGGAGAAAGAGGAGGGAGAGGAAGAAGAGGAGGGAGAGGAAGAAGAGGAGAAAGAGGAGGCAGAGGAGGAAGTCAGATACTACTCATACTACTACTACTACTTCTGCTACTACTTCCACTGCCCCACACACACACACACACAGTCGTAACACCCAGCTGCAGCGCCCCCACCTGGCAGTATCCGATCTTGGGGTTCCGGTGGGCGTAGGCGGTCAGCACCCGCCTGAGCGCGGCGATGCCGGTGGGGTTCTGGAAGGCGGGATGGTCCGGCAGCGAGCGGTGCAGGTCGCGCTCGATCTCCTCCGTCGCCAGGCTGCTCTGCCCCATCGACTTCTGCACCAGGCCGCTGTAGTAGCCCGGGTGGGACGCCAGCTCCGAACACGCGTCTGGTGGTGGAGGAGAGACAGCGGGGGGGAGGGGGGGGGGTTAGAGGGGTCGTGGTTCTCAACCTGAGGGGGGCGGGACACCTCCATGGGCCGCAGGAGGATTCGGAAGGAGACGCGAAGATGATGTGCGTAATGTGCGAAAATTAACTGAAATATAAATGTAATCGAAATTTCCAAAGTCCCAAGTCTAAATGTAGATTACCAAGTCAAGTCCATGTCATTAATGTCAAGTCTCAAGTCTAAATGTAGATTACCAAGTCAAGTCCATGTCATAAAAGTCAAGTCTCAAGTCTAAATGTAGATTACCAAGTCAAGTCCATGTCATTAAAGTCAAGTCCCAAGTCTAAATGTAGATTACCAAGTCAAATCCATGTCATTAAAGTCAAGTCCCAAGTCTAAATGTAGATTACCAAGTCAAGTCCATGTCATTAAAGTCAAGTCCCAAGTCTAAATGTAGATTACCAAGTCAAATCCATGTCATTAAAGTCAAGTCTCAAGTCTAAATGTAGAACAGCAAGTCAAGTCAGAACAAATCAAGAGTCCAGTATCAATTTAATATCTTAAAGAAAACTAAATATCTAGGACTTTTCAATGCAATATGGTTTTAATAGGATAAAAACTTGGTAAGAGCATCATGAGTTTGATTTCTAGAATCAGTTTCAACTTCAATAAATTCAATCATTCCATACAAATTCAGAAAACAGAATTTAAATTCAGTCGTCTGCTGGAACAAGTCATTTACACAAACACAAGATCTCAAGTCAAGACTTTAGAAACCTTTTCAAGTCATCAGAGTACAAGTCAGAGTCAAGTCCCAAGTCACCAGAACCCAAGTCAAGTCAAGTCTCAAGTCTTCTCTTCATGCATCAAGTCAAGACTCAAGCAGTTAAGACTGTGACTGCTGCTGCTGC